>NC_043705.1:94153025-94160728 GCF_006229205.1 Suricata suricatta | reverse complement strand
GACTTTGGCTCAGGTCATGATCTCACAGGCTGTGGGTTCGAGCCCCACATCCTGCCTTGTCCTGACAGCTCAGAGCGTGAAGCCTGCTTCAGATTCTGTATCTCCCTCTCTTTCCATCTCTCTCCTGCTCATGCTCAGTCTCTCTCTCTCTCAAAAATAAATACACATTAAACAAAAATTTTTTAAAAGGACGCATCTGTGTAACTCCAGTCCTGATGAAGAAATGGACTATGACCATAAGCCCAGAAATCTATTCTCAGTCCTATGAATCTCACCCTGGTAATAGCTCCTCTCCTGACTTCTTTCAACATTGGTTTGCCTCAAGGACTTTTGCTATAAAGAGATGATTATAGTAAATACCCTTTTTTGTTTACCTTTCTTATTTAACATTATGTTTTTGAAATTCATCTAGGTTATAGTGTAAAACAAATTGATTTTATTTCTATTTGTTTATAGAAAGCCATTGGATAACTATGCCTCAGTTAGTTTATTCATTCTATTGTTAATTGATATTTACTTCCATTTTTTAAAAGTATTGTGAATTACACTTCTATCTTTACACATGTCTTATGGTGCTCAAATGTACACATTTCAGTGTGGTATATACCTAAGCATGGAATTGCAGGGAGATGGAATATGCAACAATTGATTTTTCCAATTAAAATTCATACCAGCAAGTTTGAGAATTCCAGTTAAATCATATTCTTACCAACACTTGATACCATCAAGTTGTATTTTAGCCATTCAGCAAATCTGTTCCCATTATAGTTTTAATTTATCTCTTTTTGATGATTCACTGTACTGAGAATCTTTTTGTTGTTGTTGTTTGTTGGCTGTATTTTGTTGCTATCTTTTATTCTTTTAAATTTTCTTTTAGAATTTTTTGTTTACTTCTAGGTTTATAGCAAAGCTTTATATATATATTCTGCCTGCAAGCCACTCTCTTCTTCTAGTCTGTCTTTTCACTGTATTAATAGATACTTGTGTTTTTTCCCCTGGAGAGAGAATCATGATGAACCAAAGTTTCTAATGTTAATGAAACAGAATTTGTCAGTCTTTCCTTTATGGTCAGTGACTTTGGATACAGATAAAGAAATACCTGTTCATGCCACAGTTATGAAAGTAGTAACTTTTGTTATCTCCCAAAAATTTCATCATTTTAGATTCATGTGCAGATCTAAAACCCATCTGTAATTTATTTTTCTGTATAATTTAAAATAAACAAGATTCATTTTTATATTGGTTTTTGACTGATCCAGCACAACTGATGGCAAAGACCATCCTTTTCCCATTTTAGTCAGTAATACCTTTATAAAAGGTCTAAAAAATTACTATTTTTCCTATTCATTTATAAGAACAACACATTATTAATTACTATGACTGTATAGTAAGATGAAGCTTGGTATCTGGTAGCATATGCTGTTTAATTTGTTCATCTTCAAAATTATCTTAGCTAATGCTAAGCTTATCTTAATGTGTTTAGTATTTCTTGGTGTTTCTTAGAAAGTTACATGAAGGTTTTCCACAACTCTTGCAGATTTTTTAAAAAATGTTTGATGCTTGATGCTCTTAGTGTAATTTTTTTAAATTATATTTTTCGAGAAATTTTAGGCTCTTGGCAGAAGTGAGTGGAAGACAGAGATTTTCCAAATATCCTCTGTCCCCTCACATGCACAGTCCTCCACATTATGAGCATTTCCAGCGCCAGAGTGGTACATTGGTTACAATCGATCAGCCTACATTGACAGATTATAATCACCCAAAGGCCATAGCTTATATTATGGTTCACACTTGACTCAATACAGTCTGTGGGTTTGTGCAAATGTATAATGGCATGTATCCATCACTATAGTATCATAGAGTATTTTAAATGCTCTGAAATTCCTCTGTACTCTGCCATAAATGTTAAGTTTTCAATTCTGGTTGTTCATTGTTGTATATGGAAATACATTTGATTTTTGTATCCTGACATTCTCCTTTGCAAACTTGTTAACTTTACTTACTGAGTATTGTTAGATTCCTTTAGATTTTTTTATGCACATAATTATTTTGTCAGAGAATAATGGCAGTGTTCTTTCTTTCAAGTCTTTACATTTTGATTTCTCCTTATTTTATTAAACTGATAACGAGTACAATGTTGAATGGCAGCAGCGTATCCAGGTTTTTAAATTCATTTCTGAAGACTGTGCAAAAAAAAAAAAAATAGAAGTTCTTGAGTATGACATTTTCCTCTAAGGAGGACTTAGTTTTCTTCTGGTAGGCAATTAGAGAAAAGGCAATGAGAGTTTGAGATGGTCTAAGTCTGTGTTTCAGTCTTTTGAGGCCTAAACTATTTCCACTTTGCAGATGAATCTCAAGCATAGCCCTAAAGGCTCTTAGCTGAAAGCCTAGAAGGAGGATGTTTAGCAGATTTCCTCCTTTTTGGCATTTTCACACTCTAATTTTTGTGACCACAGGAATGTGGGAGTACCAAAGTGCTGTTACGTTTCATTCCTTCTTAGTGCCGTTTTCTCATTAGATTCTTGATCTCTTCGCCACTGACTTGGAAATTGACAAATAGCTTGAGGGGAAAATTAACGCTAAACTCTGCAATCCTTTATTTCTCTGGGATCGTGGCCCCTCAAGACAGGGCCTTCTTGGTAAATGTGAAATGCAGTGTTATCCCTGCATCCCTGTGAGATCACAGAAAGCCCTAAACTGCGGGCACTGTTCCTCATCTCAGACAGTTGAAGACTCAGCAAACAGCTCAATACAAAAACTGACAGCGCTTTGCTCATCTGGGAGCTTTTTCTTTCATTCTGAAACCTTGGCTCCTCAAGCCCTAGCTGCCTTGAATGTTCTAATGTTCTCAACAGCTTTAGTTAGCTATTTTGTTTGGGGTTTGCTTGTTGTTTAATTTGATGGAGCTTCTAAGATTGATCTAAGTTGCAAGGTTTGGCTGACAGAAGCTACTGTACATTATAGAGAAATATGTGTGTGTTTATAATGATGTGTAAACATAAATGTGCAAAAAATTATAAGGAACATAATTCAAAAATTTAATATAGGGGCACCTGGGTGGCTCAGTCGGTTGGGCATCTGACTTCAGTTCAGGTCATGATCTCAGGGTCCATGGGTTCCAGCCCCACATTGGGCTCTGTGCTGACAGCTCAGAGTCTGGAGTCTGCTTTGGATTTTGTGTCTCTTTCTCTCTCTCTCTGCCCCCTCTCCTGCTCACTCTGACTCTCACTCTCAAAAATAAAATAAAGACCAAAAAAAGTTTTAAAATTTAATATATCTAATTAACTATAAAATTATAATATACAAATGCCTATTACCATTGATTTCTTCATTTTTTCCAACATATTATTAAGAAGTACTCAAACACGTAACAGAGTTGAAAAATTGCAAGAAACTCTGTATGCCCACCTCCAAACTTAATATAATGAAAGTATAGTTGACATACATTAATAGTGTCACATGTACAACATATTGATTCAACATTTACATACATTATGAAATGATCACCATCATAAGTCTACTTACTGTCACCATACAAAGTTACTACAATATTATTAATTATATTTCCTATGTTGTCCTTTTACATCCTTATCATTCATTTATTTTATAACTGGAAGTTGTGCCTTTTAATTCCCTTAACCTATCTCTCCCATCCCCTGATCCCATCTTTTCTGGCAACCACAAGTTCTGTGTTTTGTTTTGCTTGTTGGTTTGTTTAGTTTTTTACATTCCACATATTAGTGAAAGCATAGAGTATTTGTTTTTCTCTGACCTGTTTCACTTGGTATTAACACTTAGGTCCATCTGTGTTGTCACTAATGGCAAGATTTAATTCTTGTGGCAGCCATTCGTTTTATGGCTAACAGTCCCCCCCTTCCACACCACTTTCTCAATCTTTACCCTTAATATTTAACTCTAATCTTTAAGAAAAAATCAACACATTTATACCTATGCATCCATCTCTCCATCCATTAATTCATCCTATTTTGGGTGAATTTCAAACTGAATTCCAGATATCAATGCACTGTGTCCTAAATTGTTCACCTGACACATCATTAACTGGAGTCCAAGATTTCTTTGCAGTGTGTATTTTAAAATATTTTTTTTACATTTATTTATTCGTGAGAGAGAGGGAAAGAGAGCAGAGAAGGGGCAGAGAGAGAGGGAGACAGATTCCGAAGTAGACTCCAGGCTCTGAGCAAGCTGTTAGCACGTAACTCGACCTGAAGCTCAAACTCACAAACTGTGAGATAATGACCTGAGCTGAAGTCGGATATTCAAACGACTGAGCCACCCAGGTACCCCTGCAGTGTGTATTTTTTTAATTAAAATTTACATGCAATAAAACAATAAAATTTACATGCAATAAAACAATAAAATCTAGATATAGATTCACTGAGTTTTACTAAGTACAAATAAACTGTGTAACCCAAACTCCTGACAAAGATTCATTGGAGCTTTGGCATCCATCAGTCTAGGAAGTATCCTTATATTTGATTTTTGTCAGTTCATTTATATCCTCCAGAGGCAAATATTGTTCTGGTTTCTTTTTTCAATGCAGAACATTTTTTTATCTTTATCTGGCGTTTCACATAAATTAAAGCATATATTATGTACTTTTATCTCACTTTAAATGCATAGAAATGTAAAATGTGTATATATGTAAGAATATATCTAAATGTCCAAGTTGCTTGATCCATCTTCTTTTTATTAGTGGATAGTATTCTATTCTATAGATATGCAATAGGTTTTTTAAATAACTTCTCCAGTTGAAATTTATAATACTTAGATATTCATTATGCTTGACTATAGTGTATCAACCTATTTTGGCATTATTATAAAATTCATTTGTATTATACTTTTTTATTTATCTTGATTAAAACTAGAGATATAATTTAAAATTCCTGTTAACAAAACATTAGAGTTGTAGTTGTTGCACTTTCTCAATATATTTGTTGTATGTTATCTTTTAGTTTTAGCCTTTCTAGAGGGTATGAAGTTTTATCTCTTTGTTTGACATGTGCATATCTCTGATGAATAACAACATTGAGGTGGTTGTTGTTTTTTTCATGTGCTTGTGGGCCATTCTTTTATCTCCATGTGTCAAAGTTCAGTTAAAATATTTAGCTTATTTTAGGGAAGGAGTTTTTTTTTAAATATTGTATTATAAATATTCTATTTATGTCATGGATGGCATATATATATAATTTCTTCAAGTTTGTATCTTATTAACTTTATTTACAATGTCTTTTGAGAAAGCATAGCTTATTTAGTTCAGTGAATTCTTTTTATTTTCTATTAAATGTCTTGCTTTCTATGATCCATATAAAAACCTTTCTTACTCTTGAATGATGAAGTTATTTTTCGATGGTTTCTCATGAAGTTTTGCAGTTTTAGCTTTGTAATAAGACCACTGGTGAATCCTGAATTGTTTTTGTGTACTGTAGGAGATAGTGATATTTCTTTATTATGTCAATATTCAGTTTCTCCCGAACTATTTTTTTGGAAAGAGTTTTTTTCTTTTTTCTGACAGTGGAATGACCTAGTACTTTTCTTGAAAAAAAAATGGCCATATGTGTAAACAATTTCTGGAGTTTCTGTTTGCTATTCATCTATTCAGCATATTTATTTCAGCATCATACTGTTTGGATTACTATAGCTTTATTGTTAGTCTTAATGTCAGGTAGTGGATGTCTTTCCACATTTGTTTATTTGAAGATTGTTTTAGATATTCTAGTCATTTGCAACATCATATAAATTGAGGAATTAGCATGCTAATTTTTACAAAATTGATTTTTGGGATGATGATTGAGATTGTTCTCATGGATCAGTTTGGGGAAAAATACATCTCAACAATGTTGAGTTTTAAAACCCCTGAATACAGTACACTGTCCCATTCACTTAGCTGCTTCTTTACTTTCTCCCAGCAGTGCTTTTTAATTTTCTCAGAAGAGATCTGTTAATTTATATTTAACCTAATGTTTTATATTTTTTGGAAACTATTGTAAGATAATTCTTGAAACTTTGATTTACAAATTATCCTGGTATATTAGAATACAATGATTTCTATAAATCTCAGACTCTAAGAGATTATTAATTTTAATAGTCGTTTTGTCAATACCTTAGGATTTTCTTTGTAAATGCTTATATCATCAACAAAGAAAGACAGTTCATATCATTCTTTGGAATCCTGACAACTTTTATGTTAATGCATTATTTTAAGGGCTAGGATATCCAGGGCAATGTTGTAAGAACTAGTGAGAGTGGGCAACCTTGCTCTTGACATAAACAAATAGATGCTCTTTGTCAGATTGAGGAAGTTTTCTTCTAATAATAGTTGGCTAAGAGGTGTTTGTTGTTGTTGTTAATCATAAATGGATATGGAAATTTATCAATATATATTATTTACGTGTTATATTTTTAGTGCTTCATTCTATTAATATTGTAAATTACATTAATTTTCAATGTCAAAGCCAATTTCACCTTCCTGATAAACTCTACTAGATCTTGCTGCATTACTCTAGTATATATTAATTGTTTTGACTTGCTAATACTTTGAAATAACTTCATATATATTCATGAAAGACAGAGGTCTGTAATTGTCTTATTTTGTACTATCTTTGACAGATTTTGGTATTAAAATTACACTCTCCTCATAAGTCAGGTGGGGAAGTGTTCCTTCTCAATTTTCAATAAGATTTTGTATAACACAGATTTTCTTTTTACCATGAAATTTGGACAGATTTCAAAAGCAAACCATCTGGGCCTGGAATTTTCTTTGTGGAATTAAAAAAATATATATACACTGTAACAAATTTCATTTTGGTTGACACAAAATTCTATCTTTTCCATTTAAATTTGATTCATTTTTGTAGTTTTTAAGGGATTTTTTTCAATAAGACCTAGATTGTCAAATTTGTGGTAATGAAAGTCTTCATAATCATTTCATCCATTTGATATCTATTTTTGTTTATAATTTTACTAATAAAATGATAACAGTTTTCATTCCTGATACTGATAATTGTGTGTGCTCTCACTCACTCACTCACTCACTCTTTTTTACCCCCTTGATTAGTCTGGCTGAAAGCTTAGTTATGTTGTGATTCTTCTAAAAAAAATATTACTTGTGACATTTAAAACTTTTCTCTTTAGCTTGCATCTTTATTATCTCTTTCCTTTGTCTTCCTTATAGTTTCTTTTTTTTCTAAATTCTTAAAGGAAAATCATAGGTCATTGATTTAAAATCTTTCTTCCCTTCCTCAAAAAACTATCGATAGAACTCCCTTATGACCCAGCAATAGCACTCCTAGGGATTTACCCAAGGGAGACAGAAATGCTGATGCATAGGAGCACATGTACCCCAATGTTCATAGCAGCAATGTCAACAGTAGCCAAAACATGGAAGGAGCCTAAATGTCCATCACCTGATGAGTGGATCAAGAAGATGTGGTATATATTCACGATGGAGTACTACATGGCAATGAGAGGGAATGACATATGGCCCTTTGTAGGAAAGTGGATGGACCTTGAGGGTGTCATGCTGAGTGAAGTAAGCCAGGCGGAGAAGGACAGAAACCATATGTTTGCACTCATAGGTCTAGCAGGAAAACAAGAGAGACCTAATGGAGAACCAGGGGGAGCGGAGGAGGGAGAGAGAGTTGGGGAGAGAGAGGGATGCAAAACTTGAGAGACTATTGAATGCT
>NC_043705.1:94107638-94152925 GCF_006229205.1 Suricata suricatta | reverse complement strand
TTTGTAGGAAAGTGGATGGACCTTGAGGGTGTCATGCTGAGTGAAGTAAGCCAGGCGGAGAAGGACAGAAACCATATGTTTGCACTCATAGGTCTAGCAGGAAAACAAGAGAGACCTAATGGAGAACCAGGGGGAGCGGAGGAGGGAGAGAGAGTTGGGGAGAGAGAGGGATGCAAAACTTGAGAGACTATTGAATGCTGAGAATGAACGGAGGGTTGAAGGGGAAGGGGGAGGGGGGAAAAGAGGTGGTGGTGATGGTGGAAGGCACTTAAGGGGAAGAGCACTGGGTGTTGTATGGAAAACAATTTGACAATAAAATATTATGGACAAAAAATCTTTCTTATTTTCTGAAGTAAGCTTTAAATGCTGTAAATTTTCCTCAAGTACTGCTTTACTGGCATCCTATATTTTTATATGCTTTTATTATAACTCAGTTCAAAATATTTTTTTTCATATGATTTTTTATACTTTGACTCTCAATGCTTATGGAGTATGTTGTTAGGGGACACCTAGGTGACTCCGCTGGCTGAGCATCAGACTTTGGCTCAGGTCATGATCTCATAGTCATGGGTTCAAGCCCTGCATCGCTCTGTGCTGTCATCTCAGAGCCTGGAGCCTGCTTTGGATTCTCTGTCTCCGTCTCTCTGCTCTTCTCTTGCTCTCTCAAAAATAAACATTAGAAAAACAATTTAAAAAAGCCATGTGTTGTTTAATATCCAAATAGTTGAGCATTCTTAAATATGCTGTTTTTTTTTAAAGTTTTAATTCCTTTGTAGCAGCAACATACTCTATACAGATGCAATTTTTAAAACTTAAGTTTCTTGTATGAGGCATCAGATTTGACTATTTAGAGAATATGCTACATACAATTGAAAAAATGTATTTTCTGCAGCTGTTGGTATATTTTATAAGTTAAAAAATATTAGCTGAATATGGTCGCTAGTACTGTTGAAATCATCTCTATTTTTACTGGGTTTTTTTTTTTTCTGTTCTATTTAGTGCTGAGAATTCTTTTAAGTCTCTAGCTATACATTTGGTATTATCTTTTCCTATGTTTAATTCAGTTACTCTGTATCTCACATATGTTGAGTTCCCATCATTAGATATGTTCATACTTAAAATTGTTGTATCATTTTCATGAATTAAATCTTTTATCAGTTTGACACGTCTTTTCTCCAGTAATATTTTTTGTCTTGGATTTTTTATATTTGCTCTTAATTTAGCCAGTTAGCCTACTTGCTTACTCTTTGCATGATGTTTTTATCATCTGTGTGCTTTTAACCTCTCCGTGTCTTCTTATTTAAGTTATATTTGTATTACATATACATTATATTTAAATTACATATGCATTATTTATAATGTATAACATACATTATGTTATTGAGTCTTTTTTTGTATGCATTTTGACAATTCTGACCTTTACTGACAGTGTTTAATTCATTAACATTTTATATAATTTTGTCATGGTTGGTCTTTACTTTGTCCTTCTGAACTTTGTTCCTCCTTTCTTCTTTTTAAAATTATTATATATTTTAAGGAACAAAGTGGCAGCCCCATACTGTGTTTATCCAAAACTTTAGTATGGTGGTCTTGGCAGCCAGTTCTGGTGATTCAGTCCACACTCGTAGTTCCAATGAGAACTAAGGAACATTTTATACCTCCTACTTATGAACCCAAATACAAATCAGAAAAGGAGTTTATAGAACATGCCTGAAAAGCAGGACTAGTCATTCCTCCAGAATGTTTGGAGCACCCCCTAGGCTTGGCCTCTACAGCTGGTATCATTGAAATTTATATTCCTCAAAATGGTGATACTCACTCATCCTCTTTTCCAAAGGAAGGGCTAGCACAGACAAGTGAGAGATGGAAGAAGAGATTGGCATTATTATTTTCAATAGGGAAGATTAGAGAACATAATACTAATTTTAGATTTAAGGATTTCTCTGAAAAAGCTAAAGATATCTTTACTGAAGCTCACTTTTGTTTAAATAACTCAGACCTTGAATGGCTTCAAACTTGATAACTAAATGTTTTTTTGTGGACATGGTTTGGGACATCAAATATAAGACTATCTGCTGGAGCTTCATAGCATCTTTAGTGCCACCCCTCGTAGTTCAGTTTCTCTGTTCAAGTCTGTTGAACCAGAGCAACATGTATATGTATGGCCAGGTTATCATCTGCATGCACACCCAGCATATTCTGTCCATCTATGACCATTTTGGCAGGTTGGTGTATGGACAGGAAGATGTCCACAGGGATATCCTGGAGTACGTTAGGTTTGAAAAGCCCCTGGTAAAGACATATGGAGCTGGAGAATGCATGGCAAGATCATCCCCCCACCACCATGAGCACCCCCTAAGCAGCCCATCCTTAAGACAGTGATGATACCTGGGCCTCAGCTACAATTCTGGGAAGACTAGGAAGTGCCACAAGGAAAGGCTCATAAGCTTCAGCTCTTGATGGCAAAAATGACCCCAGGGATGATGCATGGATGATGAGGTGACCGGAAGCTATGTTAGCTGGAAACTCATCAATCCATGAGGTCATAGATGGATCTACCTTTGTCCTCTCCTGTCCTGCTTAGGTATTTTTAGCCCTTTTCTTGACAACTACAGCTGATAGCTGGGCCCACATGGGTTGCTGATATGCATAGCCAAGAACTCACTTCTTCCTTTTGAAATTCTATATCTAACTTCTGAGTCTCAAGGAAAGTATGTTTCAAATACCTGTTTATCCTGCAGCAGAGACTGTTAGGAGCAAACGGGCAGAATTTTCCTTTTAATTACAAGCTGGGAATGGCGGGGGCGGGGGGCAGGGGGGGCGTGCCTGGGTGGCTCATTTGGTTAAGTATCCCACTTTGGCTCAGGTCATGATCTGCAGATTTGTGAGTTTGAGCCCCGCTTCGCGCTCTGTGCTGATAGCTCAGAGCCTGGAGCCTGCTTGGGATTCTGTGTCTCCCTCTCTCTCTCTCTGCCCCTCTCCTGCTCATGATGTTTGTCTATCTTTCTCTCTCTCTGAAAAATAAACAAACATTTAAAAAATTTAATTACAAGCCAGGGATAAGAGGTTTACATAAAACACTATCAAGGTATTGGACAAACAGTGGTAGGTTCTGTACCTTTCTTCAGGTTTAGGTTGGAAATAAATCAGCCTTCAGATGGCAGAAATGGAAGATAGACTAAACTGTGAGTGATGCGACTTACAGGAAATCCCAACTTGGGAAAAATAAGTAGTGTTTATTGAAGAGGGTCTTTTCTTGTCTACTAACCAAACGAGTCCGCATTTATATATCATAGAATATAAATCCAAATAAACCCTTTATCTTTCAAAAAATTTAAAAATAAAATTATGTAAGTATATATTAAGAATTCCATGTTTATTATCTGTTACTATCTTGTTATCCACTTTGCATTTTCTCATATAGTTGCTCTTGGAATTGCAGTGTACCTCCTTAACTTTCATAGTCTGTATGGAATGAATATGATATTGTTTCCTATAAATAAGGAACTATTACAGCTTTATAAATCTAACTGTCATTCTTCTATGTTAGAGTTGTTATATGTATAATGTCTATCTCTATTTTTAAAATCTCAAAAAACTATTCACATAGATGTTTATTTTGAGGGAGAGAGCACGTGTGCACAGACACAATAGCAGGGGAGGGGCTGAGAGAGAATGCCAGGCAGGCTCTGCCCTGTCAGCACCGAGCCTGAGCTAGGCCAAAGACTTAAGAACTGTGAGATCAAGACCTGAACTGAAATCAAGAATCAGAAGCTTCACCTGCTGAGCCACCCAGATACCCCTACATACTTTCTTTTAAAATAATTAATAGGGAAAAAAAGTTGTTATGACTTTTAACATTTGCCCAGCTACTTCCTGTATTTTGATCCTTTGTTCTTTCCTATGGATCTGTGTATTCATCTGTTTAGTTTTTTTCAGCTGATTTATTTATTTTGAGAGAGAGAGAGAGAGAGAGAGAGAGATGGATGGAGAGGGAGACAGAATCCCAAGCAAATCCTATAGTGTCGAATGCATAGTCCAATGCAGGGCTTGAACCCCAGTGACTGAGCCACCCAGTCATCCCCTATCCATCTCTTTTCAACTTCTTCAGACCAGGAAAACTTTCTTTGCTTTTCTTGTATTTCATGTCTGCTGACAATGACTTCTGACAGCTATTTTTTTCTTTCCTAATCTGAAAATGTCTTTATTTATTATTCTTGATATGTATGTTTGCTAAATAGAGATGTCTGGATGGACAGATTTTTTTCCTTTTAATATTTTAAATTTGTTTCACTGTCTTCTGATGTGCACAGTTTCTGATGAGAGGTTAGCAAGAATTCAAATAGTCTCCTATAATTAAGATGTCCTTTTTTTTCTCTGGCTGCTTTTAAGACTTTGTTTATCTTTGGTTTTCAGCATTTTGATTTTGATGCATTAATAGTTTGTTTTTTAATTCCCATTTCTACTTATAGTTCAATGAACTTCTCAAATCTATAAATTTATTTTAAAACATTTTTTACTCATTTCTATCCTGTTTTACTGAGATTCCAATTACACATAATTTAAATCTTTTAAAACTTTTCCACAGCTCTGAGTTGATGCTTCCCGCAATAGATACTCTCTGTACTTCAAATTGAATAATTTGCTATCAGTCTACACTTTCATTGGTTTTTCCTTTATTTCCTCTACCAGGCTGTTAAGCACATCCAGAACGGTTAAATTTCAGGGTTTTTTTTTTTTTTTTCAGAATTTCCATTTTGTTCATATCTATCAGTTGTGTTTCCTTTTTAAATGTTTACTTTTGAGAGAGACAGAGTGGAGTGGAGGGAGGGGCAGAGAGGAAGATACAGAATCTGGAGCTGGTTGTAGGTCTGAACGGGCAGCACAGATTACAGTGCAGGACTCGAACCCACAAACTTCAAGATTATGATCTGAGCTGAAGCCTCATCATTTTTATTTCTTTGCTGAAATATTCTAGCATTCATTCTTTGCAGACATTTTATTCTTTTCAATTTTTAGTACAGTTATGGCTCTAATATTTAGACATTTTGTTTGAGAACATTAAATGTCTTTCTGGTACTTCATATGTACTTGAATTGTACTCTAGAGGGGTGCCTGGGCAACTCAGTTGGTTAAGCATCCCAACTCCTGGTTTTGGCTCAGGTCATGATCTCATAGTTTCATGGGTTCAAGTTCTGCACAGAGCCTGCTTGGGATTCTCTCTGTCTCTCTCTTTACTCCTCCCCTGCTCATGCTGTCTCTGTCTCTCTAAAAATAAATAAATAAAACCTTTAAAAATTATATGAATTGTGCTCTAGATATTTTCATTGTGGTTTTTGATGATTTCGGATTCAGTTATGTTTTTCTGGAAAATGTTTATTTTTGTTTTTTTTTAGTCATATGTTTTCTGACCAGAATAGAATCTGTATCATTAGGTTTTAATATTTAAATTCTATAAGCATAATGAGAACATAAGTACATATGGGCATTGCTAACATACTCTGCTTTGTTAAAAACACAAATGAATTTCTTATTGACCTCAATTTCTTTAAGAAATAAAAATTAGTAAGTTTTTGGTTAGATCACTAATTGGAGCTTATACCCACATAGAAGCTAATTTGTGGGGTGCCTGGGTGGCTCAGTCAGTTGAGCCTCCGACTTCGGCTTAGGTCAGATCTCACGTCCGTGGGTTCGAGCCCCGCGTCGGGCTCTGTGCTGACAGCTAGCTCAGAGCCTGGAGCCTGCTTCCAGTTCTGTGTCTCCTTCTCTCTCTGCCCCTCCCCTTCTCATGCTCTGTCTCTCTCTGTATCAAAAATAAATAAAACATTAAAAAAAATAAAAAAAAGAAACTAATTAGTATTTTTTCCCTTACTTAGTACTAATTTAACCGGATGATATGAAAACTCATTTTTCTGTCACTTTTTGATATGACTAAGTTATCACTTAATCATACATCTGAATGTCAGCCAGTGGGACAGCCACATTGTGTAGGGCACTAATGTAAATGTAAAGCTGCATTATGCTTATAAACCTTCCCCAGGAAACCTTAAAACTAGAGAAAATGAAAGAAAAATGTAATAAAATATATAAGCGCCTATCATTTCCCATGTTACAATGGCAGGAGAAATAGATACATCAAACGTTAGAAAGGTTAGATAAATGGAACATCATAATCAGGAAAGGTTTTAACACATGACATTTCATTAGAGTTGACACTTGAAGGGTACTTAGTATTTTACACAAAAAATAGTAATGTTGAATAAATTTCAGGAAGAATGTTGACTGATAGAGAAACATGTAGAATATTCAAGGAAGAGAAATATATATTTATTTAGAGCTTAAATGTTGGTATGAAGGTAGTAAATGCTGGAAGTGAAGATCAGGCCAAAGTGTGTAAAGGACCTGAATTACAGGATCATTGTACACTTAGATAGTCTGTAGATTAAGATTTCTATTTTAGGAATATTGACTTGTCTATAAATTCCAAATGATAAGAGCAGCAAGTTGAAAAGAAAAGTTAGGAGGCAGTTGCAATAATTGCAACATTAGGAAACCAAGGTTGAGGGTTTCTATGAGAAGACTACTTTGGGGATGAAAAGGAGGGAAGGAGTGTTGAGGTACATCAGTAGTAGCTGGAGAATTTCATAACTTTATAGACTGATCCATAGAGAACAGGGGATAACACCATAAGAAATGCCTTAGTTTGAGAGGAAAAAATAGTATGAGTTTAGTTTAATAAGTGCTGAATATGCAATAATAGGAAGACAGAATGAATAAAGAGCTGAAAATAAAAAATGGAGCTGAAAATAAGTATCATGGCTGGAAATACCTATTTAGAATCACCTGGTTAATTATAATTAATAATAATTGAAGTTAATAGAAAAATACTGTATGCTAGGCACTCTGCCAAGTGATTTTCCCAAATAACCTCATTTACTCATCAAAACACCTATGTGTATGCTATTTTTTCCATATTATACATAAGGACTCTGAGTTTCAGATGAGTTTCTTTTTCTAAGGTTACACAAATAATCAGTGGCAGGTTTAAGATTTAATCTCAGGAAGTCCAACTTCTTTTATTAACATCTGTTCTCTATTGAGTCAGAAATCAAACTTGATGTCGTGATCCTTTGAAATTGTTGAGGGATGTGGAGTAAGGAAATAAATAAAAAGGACAATAAAGAAGACATAAATTTGGGGAAGCATGTAGCAGAGACTTAAGGAATGAAAATTATCTGTAAGCAGCAGGATGAGATTTACCGTAATCCAAATCATGATGGCATGAGCTTGCATAGACTTAATTTGAGGAAGGGGCATTATTACCTGCCCAGGTTTTCCTAAGGCCACATATGCTACCTAGTTTATCTACTTCTTCACGCTGGCCATGTTTTCAAAGCTCTTCACTGTCACCCTACTTTGATGACCTTTTGGAAAGATCAAACCATCTGCTATGACAAAAATGCTGCTTTCCTTCCCAGGTCTTTCATGTATCCCATCAACATAATTAATGATAGATTATCATTTTAAATAAAATTATAGAGACATAATTAACGTAAAGGTGCTCTTCAGGAACTGGGTTTAGATCTGTGCCAAGTTCCCTTATTCCACCAGTTATCAGGCTTGTTTCTAAACTACTTCTATATGGCCAGCCTTTCCCCATATACAAAATACAGTTTTAATTCTCTGCATTAAAGAAAAGTGATGCTTTGGGTTTTTTATTAGTTTAGATTTGGTTTTACATTTTGTTGTTCATTCACTGTTAACTCAAATGATATGTGTCTTTTCTTGTAGAATTCTTATGCACAGCCCCAGGAATAATTTACTCAAAGATAAAGCTTGGATATTTTATCCTTCCTCTTACTGTGAGAATAGAGAACTCTGCAGGAAAAACTAGACACTAACTAAGCAGTTAAAAAATCCGGGTAATGTATCCCTTCACTTCACCTTCAAATTCTGACCCTATGGAAAAGATAGAGTCTGGCAAAAACAGACAACCGTGGCCTATGTTGGCTTAATTCCAAATAAGTGATTAAGTGAATACTAGGGAAGTGCCTAAAATCCACCTCCATTGAAGAACCCGCACTGAATTTGGAAAATCTTTATTTATTTTTTAACAAGTGTCTTTCTTGTCACTTATTGTATATACTTTACAATAAATAAGTTATCATAGGTATTCATGAAGGAATGAAATAAAGGATGAATTCATTTATGAATGAAGTGGTCAAGAAAGGACTATCTCCTGACTCTGGCTATCTTCATGACCGTGTTTGGTTTCTGCCAAAGTGGTTCGTGATTTTTGGTTGCTAAATATAACCATAGAGCTTCAGGAATTTTTGAAAGGAAGTGTCAGATAATTAATGCCAGGTCCAGGATATTAACTAGCTGGATCTGAAGAACAGAGACCTTTTCTTTTTATAATAGTCATCAAATACAATAGGTGGCATTTTAAATATTTAATAAAATATGAATAATAAATAACACTGTAAATAAAAGGTCAGAAGCTGGCCTAACACTAGGGAACTCTTAACACTCAAGGGGACCAAACACTGGAGTATTTATTTGAGGCAGCTGCCCTCTGTGGTCTCCAAGGAATGGTCTGACTGACCCAAAGGTCTTTTCCATTTTGGGTTAATATAGTTTTATGAAAAATATACTTCAAAGATGTTTGTACTCAGGAAACACTCAGGAGGCCCCCAGTCTTTATTAAATGAGAAAAATATTAAGTTGTTTAATCTCCAGGGTCATATTTACGTTTACATTTCAAACTAAAATATACAGGTCTCAAGCTGTGCTGTATCTAGTACTTTGATTTTGTTTGTTGGCTTGATGAAATATTATATCATTTACATCTTTTCAATAGAGGAAACTGACTTGTTTAGTCCCTCTAGTATTTACTATTCTAGTCTCAGACTGAAGTAACCCTAGATGAAATGAACTCAGGAAAGAAAAAGGGTGAGCAGAATTTATATAACACAGTAGCCAAGAAAGCTAGTGGAAACGTAAATGGCCCTAATGTTGAAGCTGAAAAATTAACACATTAACCTGCTGATAATTACCAGACTGTCCAAATTTAAGAGTTGAGTCTGTACTAATATTTTAAACAATTGATGTGGTTTTGCTTCCATTACTTGTTTGGCACAGTTGCCAGGTATAAAACACTGGACTACCAAGGAAAAATTTTTGTTTTTAGCTTTCTGCTCACTTTATTTTGAAACTTCTTATTGTGGGTTCATTTCACCTTTGGGCTTTGCTCACTTATTAGGTGCAATAAAATGTATATAGGTTTTGGTTAACAACTGATTTATTTCTTAAATGTTGGAGCAAGACATGAAGCTGCATTTAAGCTCTGTAGCAAAACAGAATCCTTACTCCATTGTACAGACTGTGGAAAATAGTTGACTTAAGGCAAGATGACTAGCAATTAATGCCCAATCAGGGAAGTTCTAATGATTTTTTACCCATCCATCTTAAACTAAGCTCAATTTAATGCCAAACATATTATTAAAGCCAGTATGTTCTGTAAACCTCATACACTGAATATTCAGGTTTCATGTCAAGTTAGTAAAGAATACTGAGAGTTGAGCTGTATACTTGGTGTAAATAAAATATAAAACAAAGAGGTAAACAAATCAGTTATTTCTTTCTTTTTTTTGGCTTTACTTTTATCTATTATTTATTCTAAATTGTAATTTATAGCAAAATGCTTGAGAAATCTGAAGCAAAAACAACATATGGGAGACTAAATATTTTGTAGGCTTAATGATGTATTAGTATTTTGCTTTGTGTGAAATTCTAATCACCGGATATGTTTATCACTGCAGATGGGATATGCAGGCTCCTCATACCTCAGGGGATTACAGAATCCAAACATCTGTAACAGGGGAAGGAAAAAACCTCCCACCACAATATACAAAATTTAAAAGAATGAATTAATGAGAATAATGAATGGAAATAAAAGTTTATTATTAATACCATCTTGTATTTATAATTACCGATGAGCTCTATGTGCCTTAGAGATCTTGATTCTATCCTTTAAACATATAATGAGATATTAAAACACAATCTAGATAGAAGGAAATATGCAGTAATCTTTATTCCACTTTTAGTTGGGTGGTTTGCAGCTAAAGTGAATACTTGCCATAATTAATGCAGCCCACATATTAGGGTATTTATACAATTGAAACACCTGGTTTATAATTTGCTGTTTCACTAAATTCAACCAGATATTTTCTAAACATATTAAAACCCTGTTAATTGAAAAACATAGAGAAAAGCTTTGTTTAGGTTATGTAAATTTACTAGTTTAACTGAAAGGAGAGATGATGAATCTAAATGTATATTGATTTTAGAACATATATTGCCATTTAGTTGTTTGGAAAAGACTTTATGTATATACTTTTGTCCTCATGGGTTGTGTCTTTTTGATAAAGCCAAGTGCAGGGGAATAATAGATTATCATTTGTTTCTGATGACTAATTTGCTGATGTATTCATCTCTTTAATTTTTAAAAAGTCTTCTGAGGATCTCTTCTAGGAGATGTGGTGAACTGAAAATAATCTTGTAATCAATTGTAGAAGATAGATGTATAAACCATGGTCACCCCCAGAGCAGGCTTTGCATTGACATAACATCTGATAAATAAGGAAGGATTTATGAATGAACTTTTTGAGGCTGAATGGTCTGGTTATGGTGAATTTTGAATACTGCCTTTGAAAATATATTTTCAATGGAATTCGGGCAGGGTAAGAAAGCAATGGCTCTTTAATAGCAGTAGTGATAGCATGGGTACTGAGGCTGGACTCTCTGAGTTCCGATCTTGAATCTGTCAATTAATAGCTCTGTGAGTTGGAGCAAATCAACACGTAGTGACTCATTTTCCATATCTATAGAATGCACATAATTATAGAATTAGCCTTACTTAGCTATATAGATTTTTATAATTACTATGCACAAAGCCTCATCTGACACATCATAAAGGCTATACAAGTTTTATCTATTTTCAATTATTTTTATTTAGGAATTATAGTTTCCATAAAGCATAACATATATGAAGTAACTTTTTTACTCATAATAAGTATATGATTTGATAACACTGATGATACTTTTATTTTTCAGTATTTTGTGTCATAATCTTCGATTTCTGTAATTTAGAGATAAAAGGGGAAAAAGAGTTATTGATAGAAAAGATTCTCTTTCTAAATTGGTAAATAGAAAAACTAGTTAATTGTACCTTAACCAGCAGTAGTCAATAGCTTCTTTGATGAGCGTACCATGTTCTGGAACACTCCAAATGCTGAGTCCTATCATCCAACAGTCAGTTTGTGTTGAACATACCACACACACAAAAACATCTAATTTTTGAATGGTTTGCTCTACCACTGTCCCATGCCACTGACATCCTCTGACTTAATTGGGTTTCAGTAAAATGTGTATCCTAAATGTGATAATGGTATAGAGAATTTTATTTTTCATCCCACAATAATTATCTCAAGGTTCATTGTAGAAAACTGAAAATACCATAATGGTTCATATCTATGATCTATATGGCATAATCTTTTTTTAAATTTCTTTATTAAGAAATATTCAAATAGAAACATCTGGTTATCTCTAGTAATTATTTTAAAAAGTAGACTCACTAATTTTTCTCCATATCTATTTATAGGCATCAGTTCAAATGTTCTATTCTTTACCATTAAAGCACAATACTTCCAAGAAAATATCAACAGGGCAAGATGTGATAACTCTTTAGAAATATGGCATCATTTATATTTTGCAAAAAAGTTTACATTCATGAATTATAGGGAGATATAAGTATTGCACATTTTAGGTTGCTCAACTCTTTTAAATTAACCAGTATCATCTCATTATTCTTTCAAAATCATGTGTGCGAAAGAAAAAAATTAAAAGATCAGAAAGCCCTGAAGAAAGGTGGAAATTGTGGAAGACAGCTATGCTTCCCATCATCTCACCAAATCTAAAAGTAATCATTTTGGAGTTCAGATTCTCATGGTTTGGAATGGGTAAAGAAAACCTAAATTTTCTTTTAGAAGTAAATTGCTTGTCTGTGAATTTAGCCTGCAATATAATAAAATGGGCATCTTAATAAAAATTACATATAGCACAGAGAGACATATGTAACACTTTGCACAAAAGTCAGTAATGCTTTCTGTGTAATCTCTCAGTGATTTCCTCCCCCGCTTTTTTTTCTTAATTGTTGACTGGACTGATCATACTACTGAAAGGGATCAGAGGGCTAAAGATGACTCGCCACATTATTTCAACATTGGTAAAAAATTTGTAGATCATTGTATTACTTACGCTAATGACTTGGTACCATGAGAATTTTCCCAAGTGAAATCCCTTAATTAAGGTATTTCATGATGGGCAAATAATTACATACAATTGATTCATATAAACAAATTGTTTTCTTTAACTTTTATCCCTGAAATAGTTCTCTTTTTCCATTTTCATCATCTACTGTTCTGTTTTATAAGTGATTATCATATTAACATTATGTTAACTGGGTTTCTAATCTGTAATGATGACAATGAGAGGGTCAAAAAACTTGCAAATTTGAGAAGTACATAATTTTCTGATATTTTGAAAAAATTGTTTACATATAATTAAAAATACTACAATGAGAGAGAGAAATAACGGAATCAAATGATTAATAGTGATCTCTGGGAGATTGTTAAAGAAAACATGCAAATTACATTAAATTTCAAAATTTCTTAGACTTGGGGGGAGCATTATAGAGGAAGTCTTTTCTATTTGTTTTCTGGGAGAAATATTTTTTTACAGAGTGATCCTCGCTATCTGAGTATTTATTAAATTTGAGAGGGGGTCAAGCAATACCCTGGTAATTGTCTCTTTAAATAAAGTTTTATTTGATTGCAGACATCCTCATTCTTTTATGTATTGTCTATGAATGATTTGATGCTACTAATACTGAACTTAGCTGGGACAGAAACCAGAAATATTTATTGCTGGACTCTGTATAGAATAACTTTTCTGTCTCCTGCATTGGAGGCTCAAATTCCATCATAATATGAATCAAGTGTACTAATATATGACAACTTATAAAATTTATTTCCATTTAATCATATTTTCTCACAGAATACTATTGATTGCCTGAACACTTTTAGATCTCCTTCTGATTTTTAGTTTTGAAATATGACTATGTTATATAGATACAAAGCAGCAGGGTTGCACACTTAAATAGTTAATCTTTAAAAAAAAAAAGCCACAGGGTTTCATGAAGTAGATGAGAACAATATTGGAACAGTGTCCTACTAACTGGTAAAGCCATTGATCAACATGCGAGCATCTGGCAATTAGAACATTTACCAAACTCAAAAGTTACCTCTTAAGGAAAAATTAACAAGAACAGTGAAATGTTGAGTGCTTCAAATGCCTGTTATTTATGTATGATATTTCAGTATCAGAGTTGAGAGGTCCTTGGGAAAGTTTCTGAACCCTGAAATATTTTTGGATAAAGACCTACTTAATGATTGTATAGTAGTTTCAAAGTGAGAGATATTGTTTTCTTGATATAACAGATTTTTACCAGGAAATGCATGTCCTGAAAACAACTGATCTTTGTATTATTAACTCCACAAATGAATGAATGATTATAACTATAAATATTGGTAAGAAAAACTAAGTATTGGGGCACCTGTGTGGTTCAGTTGGTTAAGCATCTGATTTCAGCTCAGGACATGATCTCACAGTCTGTGAGCTGTGAGTTTGAGCCCTGCATCAGGCTCTGTGCTGACAGCTTAGAGTCGAGTCTGTTTCAGATTCTGTGTCCCCTTCTTTTTGGCATGCCCCGCCCCCTCACTGGCCACATTCTGTCTTTCTGTCTCTCTCTCAAAATTAATATAAAAAAAAACTAAATTAAATGTTTGAGATAAGGTTCTCTTTTACTTTTTACTAAATACTAACTGATTCATTTTAGGTAGGTTTATCAGGAAGCACCAATTACTCCAAATAAATAAATAAATAAATAAATAAATAAATCAGGGATTTCCTATAGTCTCACACATGATCTACAATCTGGTATTTGGGAAAGCATACATACACACACACATTCATTTGTGTATGAATGTTTCAAAGTTAACCTACTATTCTACAATGCTTCCAAGAAACCTCTTCAAGTAGAAGACTAAAGTTTTTCATATCCCTCCTTGTTCTGAATATAGGTTAATTTGGCTGAACCATCAGCTTTTCTGATAGATGTAAGTCATGGATCTTTTATATGTTATTTTAAAAAGAGAAACCATAATCAAAGAAAACATAAATATACATGAAAGTAATTTTTAATATTTTATAAATAAGAAAACAAGTAATTAGGCTTTATCTTCCTAGAGAAAAATATCTATGGGACAACTTATTACTAAATTTCTAACAAATGACTTAAATTTTAATTAAATTTATAGGATTTCTTTTCTTCTGTATGTGTGCAGAAAATGATATAGATATTGGCAACAAACAATTTCCCTCCAAATTATTTTTCCCTATAGCATTAATTTACTTTTTCTATCAATATACCACATTTTACCTTTGAAAATTTTACCGCTAACTGTATTATATAACTATATTTTAATGAATCATGGATACCCCTGAGCTAACTATGTAGGGTAGAGACCATTGAGGTAGGACAGAGGGTTAGAGTGGTGCTAAAGGTTTATTTAGGCTTATTATTTATTTAGGCTTAAGACAGCTAAGGGATCCAGAAATCTGAAGCTCTCGTTGGTTTAAGTTTTATAGGACGGCCAAGAAGTTTGTTTAAATTGATATATGTGCCAATTATTATTTAAACAGCTCAATCCCAGACTTAGTTAAAAAACCATCATCGTAAGGAAAACATACCTGACAGATTCTCGACTTAATGATAGATAATGTCATAGATGTTTTCTTGTATCAAAGTCAACACATCATTTACTCCGCTTTCTAGTGTTATGAGTGGCATTTAGTTTAAAGTTTTCTGTCTTTTCTAGCATTCCCAAGTGATTTAATTTTCTCATTTTGCAATGAGAGTTGCAATCATGACAGAAAAGGTTATGTCCTTGAGAGACAGATTTCTATGAACAGCAAGGTCTCACTAGGATTCTTATCAGCATTCACTAAAGTATGCTGTTCCACGTCAGATAAATTTATTCATAATCCCCAAGTTAAGCTAAATAATGTAAATTTAAAGTAGGTTTTGTTTACATTGTGCTTCATACCTGATAATTGTTGATGAGCTATTGCAGTCACTGCATTAAAAGCAGTTAACAAGAGAAGATTCATCTTTGTACCAGTGTATTCTTACATCTCCATTCTGTTCATTTTGAGTTTTTCACAGAGTGTGAGAACAATGTAAGTTACTGTAGTCAGACCTATTACTGACATTTTCTCTTTTAAATCTGACTTATGAATTATATTTCCCACTAAAAATTTAACTACCTCAGGTGCTCACAGCTTGACTCAAGCTGATAACACACAAATGACATAAACAGTTATTTACCTGTGAGGAAGGATCATTTTTGTCAATGAACCATGAAAGGTGTTATGGCAACGTGCTTTGCTAAGAACTGAGGACATGGAATTTGTGTAGTAATAGAACTGAACAATTCAGTAACTTAAGGCATCACGTACTCTTTTAAGCAAGCTAATGCTTCACGTTTCTTCTTTGGAGACCAGAGAGCACAGGTCTCTGCTTTTTATGCTTTAGCAAAATTACTGATTTTAAAACTGTTGCCAAATAATAACAATATATGTCTTCTTTATTCATAAAAGCCAAGTTCATTCTGGTGCTTATTTCTGTGTCATAAAACTGAAGTCTCTTATAAACGACAAAGCATTTGAAAAAGGACTGAAAAATAAATTTAAAACACTCACTTTGGTTATATTTTTACGAAAACCTGAGCCAATCACACAAATCTCTGTTTCCAGCTTCACCCTGGGAGACATGCTATGGGGTTTCTTGTTCCCAAGAGGACAGCAAGGCACTAACACCAATATGATCTATAGTTTGGGCCCCAAATCCTCATCCAGCCTCTTAACGTAGAGGATTGAGGCCCCAAGTCGATTTGTAAGGCCTGCTTTACAACTTTTGCTTCAGATTAAACCAGAAGGATCTGTTAAGAGACGCAGCACCACATGGTAGTTCAAAGCCTGATCTTAAAGTCTGCTTAAGCTTTCAATGAAATTGTAGTCATTTCCATGCTGCTTAAATAATTTAGACTTTGCTGTGTTTGAGTCTCCTCCTCTGTAAAATAAAAAATAAATACATAAGTAAATAAATAGTGTCTATTTCATATTGACGAAGGATTTCAATGACTATCCATGGTAATATTCAGATAAGTGTCTTAGAAAAGGGTCTAGCAAATGGCAGACACCCATAGAAAGAAGTTAGTGGTGTTACAAGTTATTATTAAACTATTTGATTGTATACTTCTATTTCTAGATTTATTTGGAACTCGTAATCCTGTTAAACTAACATTGTAGGATGAACTAGAAGGAAAAGAGCCACAGAGACGAAAGACATGTAATCCCCATTTCTACCACAGTATAAAACCCTCTTTAAAAATGGGTCCAAGTCATTGGTTACTTGTATCAGACAACCAAAATCATCCTAAATAACTCCTTCACACCCCTCACCTCCTACAATTAGAAACCAAGTCCTGTGTATTTTACCTTTAAAGATACTTTAATTCCTTCTCTCTCTCCATGCTCTACTACCAGCCAACCACAAACTACTGTTGGTTTTCATACATTCTATTCTCAAATCACAATACTCACTGGCAGCCCATTACACTTGGAATAAACTACACAATCTTTTTTTTTTTTTTATTCTGTAAATTCCTGAATGACCAGGCCAGCATTTAACCTTTCCCCCTGCCCCGTGGTGCTCCACATTTCTCCTTACTCCTAAGGTTGCAGCGACACTGATTTTCCTTTTGTCCGTGAAGAGATGGGGTGGAGTGCCACTTTGATCAACCTTCGTAATCTCTGCCTGTAACACCTTCTCCGATCTTCTTTGCCTGAGCTCAACTTCGTGTATCATCCTACTCATTTCTCAAGAAAACATTTCCTAAACACTTCAAGTATACAACATGCTCCCATTTTTCACTTTGCTGGAACTTTGCTTCTCTTTTGTAGAGCTTTCACAATGATACAAACATTATTTGACTGATTTATTGGATGTGCAATCTATTGACTAAACTAGAAGTTCCATTAAAAAATGTAATATGACTTTCTTTTCCCACACTGTATAAACATTAACAGGCACATTAGCAATATAACAAATATTTTTGAATTAATGAAAACAGTGTTTTCCTTCTATGAGAAGCCACCAATCTATAAAAACAGTCATTTTTGCAAATGATCATCTCCAAACCACTCTGCATTTGATGTGGACTGACGTGGGGCCCCAAAGGGAAGAATCGTGGAATTGGGGTTATATCCCATTTATGGTGTTTTGCAACTTCTCTGAGACTCAAATTATATCTTCTGCAAAATATGTGACTTTCACTTAAAAATTGTGTATTTCAGTTCTTTAAAAAGTTGTATATTTTAATGTTTGTTTATTTTGAGAGATAGGGTGGGTATAGGTGTGGGTGGGTGTATGTGAACATCAGGGATGGGCTTAGAAAGAAAGAGGGAGAGAGAGAATCTCAAGCAGGTTCATGCTCTCAGCACACAGCCTGACATAGGGCTCGATCTCACCAGCTGTGAGATCATGACCTGAGCCAACATCAGGAGTCAGAGGCTTAACCAACTGAGCCACTCAGGCGCTCCAATGATGTCTTTTAGTTCTGAACTTTTATTTACGAACTTTGATTCTTTAATCTTCCAGCTAATCTCCTTTACACCAACGATTACCTTTTTTTGCTCTATTTTTTCCTTAAATATTACATTAAGAATAACTGCACTGGGGCACATGGGTGGTTGGTTAAGCGGCCGGCTTCGGCTCGGTTCATGATCTCACAGTTCGTGGGTTCGAGCCCCACACCGGGCTCTGTGCTGACAGCTCAGAGCCTGGAGTCTGCTTACAATTCTGTGTCTCCCTCTCTCTCTGACCCTCCCCTGCTTACACTGTCTCTGTCTCTCAAAAATAAATAAAAACATTTTTAAAAAATTAAAAAGAATAACTGCACTATTTAAAAAAGTACTTCTTCCAGGGTTGCTTGATAAAATGTACTGACTAAATATATGGAGTCGATAAGTTTAAATCAACTTATATTTTATTTAATTCAGTATAAGCTCTATTTGAAAAATAGTAGCACATTAATGAATGAAATATACTCATTAAGGCAAGAGGAAAGACTGACTCTGCTTAGAAATTTCCCTCTCATTGAGGCCACTCTGCTCCCACTTCTCATTCTGGACTCACAGGTTTTCCTCTTAGACTTCTCTGCCCCCATCAATGCTCACCTCTGCTCACCCTCCAGCTTTCAAGGTGGATGATTTCATTCAATTATCACAGTAATCCAATGAAATCGAATAGGTACTATTATTGACTTCTCCTTTTATAAATGACAAAGCTGAGACATAGAGAGTTGGTTAAGTTGCCAAAGGTCATAAATGTATTAAGTAGGGCAGGAAGGGCTGATTTCTCTATTTAGGTATAGTGGGCACAGTATCTAAAGGTCACCAAAAATATATATAATTTACTTTAAAATCAGAAGAAAAAATGTGTAGATAGAAGTGTCTTAATGTGTTACTATAGATATTTTACACCAACATGGTCATAAAGTACAAGTGTGTGTGTGTGTGTGTGTGTGAGAAGGAGGCCCACAAGGAAAAAGTGCCTGGAACACACTAGAACCTCCTTGAAGGTTTTAATTATATCTGTTCTCCCCACACCACCCCTCACTGCATAAATAGTAACAAGTGCATTATTGGAGTAATAAATAAATCTCTACAGTGCCAAAATATGTAGCCCTGGGATCAGGAATTTAAACACAGCTAGTGTAACTTCAGAGACCTTGTTCTTAACTACTGTTATACAGTGCTGAGTCAGGCCTCAAAATTGTTTATACTTAGACACAATTATTAAGGAGTTCCCAGTTACACGTGGTCCCTGTGTTTTGCCCTTAGACACAATTCACTCAATATTCCTTTGTGAGGTATAAAATTATTTCAGTGACTTATGTGGATTAGAATATAATTTATGGGGAAAATAATAATATCTTATACATCTGTACACATGTGGCTTAAAATCATTTGTTTGTATACATTTCCAAACCCCTTCATACCATACTTTCCAATTTCTGCCCTTGAGGATTTACACATAGTTTTTTCTTCCCAAAGACGTTTTCTTCCATTAAAGACATTTTGCTTCCTTTACTCTTCCTAGTATTCCATTAAATTTTCACAGCTAACCACTAGTATGAATTGATAAAGTGGCTGATTTTATACTTCAGTTTAGTACTTGAACACATCTTTCAAATTATACCTAGAAATCATTAGTTTTTAAGGGGTTTTATGTAGGTGTCTTTCATAAGATATTGAATGTTGTGCTTTTGTTCCTAAATAAATCAACTGGCTATTCAGACTAGTAAGGAAATGAAAAATCTTCTGTTCCCAAGCAACACATGCCTGTTGTTATTCACCTTCCTAAGATCTGTTTCTAAGAGACCACTGCTATTGAGATTGTTAGCAAGTTCTTGAATGACAAATTGTTTCCCATAATATGATCATAATACACTGGATGATGGGTTGGTGCAATATGGAATTTAATTAATATGAAACATTTTTTAAATCCCCTTTTCTCTTAGGAGCTTTACAAAAGTGATGTCTTGAAAGGCAGAACTGCCATGTATAACAATGACTTAATTCCACCTTCTGTTATCGCTGTTTGAGGTGATTTCCCTTCTTTTCCCCTGTCTCTTTCTTATCTGTCTACTAACATTATTTGTAGCAGTAGTCATTATAGAATCAGAGACTGTATGAGATAAAAGGGACTTTGCGAGGTCACAAATTGGAAGTACTTCATGCACGCTTTCATAAAAGATAGCTATATCCTTAAATTTTACAAAAGCAAGAAGCACAGTTGCTCTATTTGTTATTCATTTATGTAATTCACAAGGTGAGCTTCATTTTTTGACCTGTTCTACCACCCTTTCCCCAAATCTTTCTCACTTAAGCCTAATACCTTGCATTGTCTCTAATTACATTCAGTAATGTTTGGACACTTTTTGTTAAGTTTTCACAATGCCTAAATACCTAGGAAAACACTACCAAGGTTGCCATTATTAAATGGACACACACTAAATGGAATTCCAAGCTGTGTGAACTTGAGTAGGACTTGCCATCCCATACTCCTGTTTTCTTCCTTTTCAGAATAAGGTCGGTTGTTTTTTGTGTTGATAGCGGAAGTCCTATTATTTGTAAAAGTGAAAATAAACCAATTGAGATAATAACAAAAATAACACCTCCTGGGATTGTTACAAGAGCTAACAGGTACCATTTATCAAACACATAGACTGATGACTAACATTATTGTTTTCTTATTTGACAACTGTTTGTTATTAGTAAACTATTCATTTGATTCAGGAAATAGTAATTTAATGCATTGAGAATATGAGAAATATACTTAGCTATATCCCTTCATAATTTAAAATGGACATGAGAGATATGTAGAAAACACCAAAACTCGGTGGTTCAATAACTTTGTAGAATACCAACTTGGCAATGAATTCCTTCCATCAACACCTAAAATAGGCTTGGTGGCTCTAAATTACTTTACCTCTTGGGTTAAAGTAATGTCTGTTGGGTACATTTTAATTTATTTTTAAGCAAATTCCAGTGTGCACTTTGAGGCAATGTTCAACCTTTTAAATAATCAAATATTTTTATTAGGGCTTTTGGGATATGTCTTTGAGAAGATCGCATTGATATATATCAATATATTTAGATGTTAATATATTTATATCCATTTATCTATGATAAAGAAGATAGAACAATTATAAATAAAACAATTATGATTAAAATAACAAAAATGATTAAAATAACATATAAATTACATATACAAATATGTATTTTTCCTGATTAGGTATTCATGTGGCTAAAATCAGATCAGATGTTGCAAGATGTTAGATTGGCTTGGATTTAGCTCACAATAAAAATGAAACAAATTCTTTGAACCCTTTTCCAGAGATTCAGATCAAACTTACTTCCCCCTCTTTATTTTGTCATCAATATGTTAATAAAATTTCACTCTCAATTGCTTTCATTTTTTCATCTTAACATACTAGCTTTGTACTTTTCCTGACAATTTTCACATTGTATATCATCAAAAGTCACTAGAAAAATATGAGTTTCTCAATTTTGGCTATTAAACTATTTTTCATTCTTTTAGAGGATAGAAATGAGAATGAAACAGTTTTGGAAGAAATATTTGTAGGCATACTGACCATATCCTACCATTATTTACCTTATAATTTCTCATAATGCTTTGCATGATTATCTAGAATTGACAATGGGGACTCCCAGATTTGTCAACTCTACCTCCTTGGCCAGGAATCTGGGGACTGCAGAAAAGAGACAAGGGAGTTCTTCTATCAAAAGAAAGCTGGTTTTCACCTTAGATTTTCTTCGAAAGGGTATTTGATCACAGAGGAAGGGAGCATATAGATGAGGAGATGGAGAGTTGGCTCCAGTATTTTTTTTTAGGAATATTCACCGGAGAAGTTAAGAAGATAGTTGTATTTCTTGGAGGTACTAAATTAGAACAAGAAAGAGAGATGAGAAGTGATCATCAGAAACATGAAATAGGTGTGATCAGTAAGGCCCACAGTGCTAAGAGACCAGTATTCAAGGTCTCTAGCATGAATTAAAAATGACTAGGTTTTTGTTAAAAAAAAAAATCCAGAGTTTTCCAACTTTCCCAGTTAATGATAGAATGTGTCAAGTTTTGATAATGTCTCTAATGTCTAACCTAGGGAAGAATTTGCACATTATACTCATTGAATCGGATTGGAATAAATAATTCAGAATGTGGAGTGTAGTGTTCCAATTCTTGCCTAAACAGATAAAGAAAGTTAAATATTCTCTAATTTTGCTTTTCTAGGTATTTGTGTTTTGATTTTACTGAGTATTTGAAATGTAATTAATGCAAACTTCAGGGAAGCCAAAGAAAAGGTATCTCTGTAAATGACAGTGCTTTGGGAATTACATGTGCATCCCATTTTTTTCTTTGAGGTTTAGTCTTTGACATTCATACCATTTCTAATTTATTTCATGTCAGGACAGCTCCCTCCTCTAAGTAATAAAAGGATTTTTGTCTCTTTTTTTGTTTTTTGTTTTTGTTTTAGTGAAAAATAGATTAAGAAAAATCATAAAAGTATATATTATCCAGTAATTATTTCTTTTTTAAGTAAAATGCTATTTTAAAGGTATGGTGAACACATAAAACAAACATGTATTTTATTATGAACTTAAGATTTTTGAAAAGTGTGGTTTTTAATTCCACACATTAAATGGTTCACTAATAATAATACTTTATATATTTTCTTGGTGATTTGCTAAGCATTTTGAACACTTTAATACTCATTATTTTACTTGGTTTTAACAACACACTTGAGTTAGTTGGGGCAAGCATTTCCCCAATCGAAATAAAGAATAATTTATGCTATTTTTATGGGTTAATTGACAAAAAAACAATTTGCAAAGCCTACCATCTGTACAGCACTGCAAATACAAAACTTTTTTTGTGAAAGAAAAAAGTAGATAAGCGGTGGATATTTTGATTTCTGGTAGAAATATTAGCGTAGCTGGTAGACTCATTCAAAAAGGAATCTATGAAAATGGTCTTGGGGCACCTCGGTGGCTCAGTCCTTTAAGGGTCAGACTCAATTTCAGCTCGGGTCATGATCTCACTGTCGTGAGGTGGAGACCTGCGCTGGGCTCAGTGCTGACAGCATGGAGCCTGCTTGGGAGTCTCTCTTTCCTTCTGCCCCTCCCCAGTTTGCACATCCATACTTTCTCTCTCTCAAAATAAACAATTTAAAAACTGGTCTTGCATAGGGTTTATATTAAGGTCTTATGCTATACGGTTTCTTCTGTTTTTTTTTTTCCACAAATCAAATAGTTTTTTTAAAAAAGGCTTTAACTTTAGATATATCTCTAATCAGAATATGGTTATTAGTTTCCAGTTTCCTGCCTGACATTTGGTAGTTTTCTGTTTCTCCAGAATCATGTAATTTAGAACTGTCTCGGCTTCCTGGGGCTGCCAATGCAATGTATGAAAACTTAGTGGGTTAAATTAGCAGAATTTCTTGTCTTAGCCTTCTAAGAGTCTAGAAGTCGGCAACCAAGGTGTCAGCTGGACCATGTTTTCTCTGAGGGGTCTAAGGAAAATCCTTTTCTCCCCTCTTCTAGCTTCATTTATTTGCTGGCAATTTCTGGCATTTCTTTGCTTGTAGATGTAAGCCACATACATGGGCATCTTCTCCCTGTATTTTCACATTATCTTCTTTCTGTACATGTTGTCTCAGTGTCCAAATTTTACCTTTTGTAAGGATAGTAATCACATTGCATTAGGGCCCACTCTAGTGACTCCTTTTAATATACTACCTCTGTAAAGACCCTGTTTCCATAAAAGTCAAATTCTAAGGTACTGAGGGTTAGGAGGATTTCAATGTCTTTTGGACCCCTCTCCCCCAAAGACATAGTTCAGCTCATAAGAAGACTTAATCATTTTCAAATATAAAGGGTTATCCTAACAATTGTTTCTCAGCCCTACACGCCTTGAGCACTCAGCAGTTAAGCTCTGTTTGCTATATGCCTGAGGTCCTTTGTTGCTCTATGGTAGTACTTAGCACATTATGTGTTTCCAGTGTAGTTCTTTGAGGACATTTTATCTCTTCTGCTAGATTTGATCTTCCTCCAACAAATAATTGTGGCTTGTTCATCTTTGTATCCCCTCAAACCACCTACTTCTAAATCTTCAAAATAGTAGGAAAGCAATAAACCTTGGCTTTAAACTGATTTTAGAAATAAGGAACTCCACAAAACATATTAGGCCTGTTGAACTTAGGGAGAGAAGTGATATGGGAAACACAACCTTCAAACAGCCAGCTTTTCACACATAGACTGCATTGTGAAGAAAGAAAAGAAGTTTGTCTTTTATTAATGGGTTTTACTTAGAAAGAATAATGACTATAATTTTGTAGTAACTCTAACCATAGCAATGTCGATAAAGACAATAGCTGACACATTTGAGCATATGCCAGACTCTGGGCCCAGTGGCTTACATGCATCATGCCATTTAATCGTGGACAACTTTGTGGCATGAGAGCATGGAGCAGGTAAGGAAAGAAAAAGGTTTAGAGATTTTAGGTGAAATGCTCAAGATCACATAGTTAATAAATGGCAAAGATAAAGTGGAAGCCTGTGCTTTTAACCCTTCCATTAAATTAAGTGGTACTTGCATGTTCTGTGAAATGTCAAAGAATCTCTAAGTATGCTCCCTTAGCAACATGATTAAATAATACACAATAGCTATATGTTAAAGCCAACAGAGTTAGTAATATACGTTGTATATATCTAAAAATTATTTTTAGGTAGTTAATTTAAAAATAGCATTTAGCTGGATTGCCTGGGTGGCTCAGTCAGTAGGGCATGTGACTCTTGATCTTGGGGTTGAGTTTGAGCCCCACAATGCATGTAGAGATTCCTTGAAAAACAAAAATAAATAAATAAAAATAGCATTTAGCAATGAAAGAAAAGTAAATCAAAATAAATACTAGTTTACTTTAAAAATGTACTAATTGGATCCTAAACCCTTTTAAAATTATCAGCTTCTAAAAATTGACATTTATTTAAAAATGGCAATACATCATTAATAAGGCCAATAATTAAAATTATACAATTACCTTATGAATCAGTTTTGCAGTATATAATGAAAAATTATCCAAATCATAAAATAATTTGCAGGGTTATATAATATCCTTAAAGCATTACTTGTCCTTTGTGATTAATTCTTAGCACATTTTTAAAGAAGATGGTGTGGTAACAACCTCAGACTAAAAACAGCATATAGATGTCTGCATCCAACTGATATAGCATAAATTTCCCTAGTATTCTTTAAATGCTAGAATTATAAGATGCCTAAACACTACAAAGTCACTGTAAAACTACTGAGATCGCATACTTTAAGTATGTTTTTTAAAAGGTTTATTTGATAGGTATATTTAAGTATATTTTAAATCACAGTCTAATATAACTTTAATCATATTTGTCCAAAATCATTTAAGTTTGAACATGTTAAATGATACATGAGGAGTGTCTGGGTGGCTCAGTCAGTTAAGCATCTGACTGGCTCAGGTCATGATCTCACGGTTCCTGAGTCTGAGCCCCACATCAGGCCCTGTGCTGACAGCTCAGAGCCTGGAGCCTGATTCCGATCCTGTGTCTTCCTCTCTCTCTGCCCCTCTCCTACTCTCTCTCTCTCAAAAATTAATAAACATTAAAAAATTATAAAAGATAAATGATTAACAACAAACCTTAGTATTTATCTAGTACAAAATATCATGTACACTACATTTATAAGTGAAATACTCCCCATTCATGTCTTAGTAAACAATATGAGCTTAAGAAATAAATGCAGAATAATTTTTAAGATATGTCTTGGCTTAAAAATAGATTTTAAAAATCTGGCACAGAAAAATATAAATTAATTATAAATTAAGAAATAATTGCTTACTCTTTATGTTGTATGTTTTAGAAAAGATCAACATGCAAATTCTTTCAAAGGCAGCAAAATAAAAAGTTGACAAATTGGATTTGAATTTTTTAACTTTTTAAAAATATGCCTTCAAATAAACTATCAACAAAATAAAAAGGAAACACACAGAGTGGGTGAAAATATTTGTATATTATATCTTATAAGAGATTAATATCCAGCAGATAGAATTACTAAACTCACTACAGTGCAAGAAAATAACCCAATAATAAAAAAAAATAGGCAAAAGACTTAAATAGACATTTTTCCAAAGAAGAGCTGATGGCCATTAAGCACATGAAATGATGTTCAACATCACTAATAAATAAGGAAATGAAAGTCATAACTATGATAAGGGCTACTGGGTGGCTCAGTTGGTTAAGCATTAACTCTTGATTTTGGCTCAGGTTCATGATCTCACAGTTCAAGCATCTGAGCCCTGCTTTGGGCTCTGTGCTGACCGTGTAGAGCATGTTTGGGATTTTCTCTCTCTCTACCTCCCCCTGTTCGCTCATGATCTCTCTCTCAAGATAAATAAGCATTAAAAAAAACTTACATAAGATACAACTTTGTACTAATTAAGGTGTTTATTATAAAAGAAAGAACAGCATAACACATGTTGGCAAGGAAATGGAGAAATTGGAACTCCTGTGTTTTGTTGGTGGGGATGTAAAACAGGAGAGCTGCTATAAAAAGCAATATGGCAGATCTTTAGAAAATTGAAATCACCATGTGATCCAGTGAAAAATCCTTTTAAATTTCATGTTAGATTCCTGCTGAGACAAACAGTAAATATTTCTGGCAGAATTGAGTAATCACCTGAACATAAGGGACAGCCTTAAAGAGTGCAAAAAATACTACCCCTCAGATCCAGAGACGCTCCCAAAGATAACCGAAGAAAGAGTAGAAAATTCCCTCACACCTCATTGTTGGCAACAATGAGAATGACCATAACTGCAAATAGAGTACAATCTACATTTCTCTCCAACCATATCAAGCAGCAAATAGGGTGCAACTGACATTTCTGTTGGACCATATCTTTGGTTCCCTCATCTGACAGTTGCCAAGTCAAGTTCTTAGGACAGGCAAGAAGGCAATAACTGTCTTGGGAGAGGAAAGATCGATGACCAATGGGGACCCAAAGGCAAAATCATGAGTCACAGTTCAAAGATCTGATACTTAAATATGTTTTTTTGTTTGTTTTATTTTTATATTTTTTTAAATATTTCTGCCTGTTAATCTGAATTTGGAAAGTACGGGATAACATAAAATTTACCTTCTTCATTTGAACAGACACAACAGAGAGAGATCTGAGAGAGCTGACTTGACTTAGAATGCTCACCCTTTGCTGACTTCTGCCAGTTTTACTAGGATCCCATTGAGGTTCTGGAATGAGTGGGCTGTCCTAGGGGGTCTCATCCTGGTCACTAAAAACTGTAGAGAAGAAAATATAACTTTCCTTCTACCCTTTATGATGAGTGCTTGGCTGAGACTCCCTTTTTCTCTGGAGCACCTCATAAATGGATAAGCTAATCTAGATGACAAGTTTCCACTGCGCCTGTTATAATTCGAGACTATCTTGGACAAGTTTACCTACTTTTTTAGGCTTAAAACAAAACTTTATTCACTGCAGGCCTTGCACTAGACCCATTCCAGCTTAACTTAGGTAAGTTGGATCCAGTCTGATTCCATCATGTTTCCAGACCCAAGCTGGGAAAAGACATGCTCAAGTTTGAAAGCTCACACTTCAAAAGCTACAGAGCTTGAATCCCTGAGAAACCTATGAGGTTAACATGAAAGCAGTGAGTTTAAGGAACTCAACAGGTACCTGTGGCTGGTTGCTCATTGCTCCTTGGGGTTGTCCTTTAGGGTCTCCTTTGGTTCCTTTTCTGACATCAGAATTGTGCAAAATTAAACTGAGGCATATTAAAGTTTTTAAGAGTTTATCTGAGCAAAAATTTACTTGAGTCAAGCAACATCCATTCTAGCAGAGAGAAAAGAGCTCTAAGGAGGTGGGTAAATGAAAGACTTTTTATAGGCAGAAGGGAGTAGAAATAAGAAAGTGATACTACAGAAAAAGTAGTTTGGTTATCACAAAGTTACTTAGCTGTAGGGGATGGTAGGGTTCTGTTTGGCAGATTATCTAACTAGTGTTGATTAGGTGATTCCTGATTGACTGGTTTAAGTTTTCATTTTTGGAAAAGTCGAAACTATCATTAAGTCTTGGTTTGATATTTTGAGGCTTGCACAAGCAACTCCATTTTAGAGGCCACTTTTGTCTTGTTTTTAACAAACCCAAGTGTCTACTGATGGATGAAAGGATGAGAAAAATGTGGTATGTATGGCTATATGCCATGGGATATTGTACAGCTTTAAAAAAAGAAAATATTGATATATGTTATAACAAAGATGAGCCTTGAGCATATCATGTTAAGTGAGAAATGGCTGTCACAAAAACAAACACAAATACGGTACGACTCCACTCTGATAGGATACTTACAGTAGTCAAAATCATAGACAGCAAACAGAATATTTGTTGCCAGAAGCTAGGGGAGAGGGATGAGGTTGTATAGTTTAGTAAGTGTAAAGTTTCAGTTTTAAAAGATGAAAACAGTCATGGAGGTGGATGATGGTGATGGTACACGCCATTATGAATGTATTTAATACAGCAAACTGTACACTTAAAATGTTTAAGATGGTGCATTTCATGTTTATTTTACCAAAATGAAAAATAATTTTAAAAGAATAGGGGCGTCTGGGTGGCTCAGTTGGTTTAGAGGCCGACCTCAGCTCAGGTCATGATCTCGCGGTTCCTGGATTTGAGTCCGCATAGGGTTCTGTGCTGACAGCTCAGAGCCTGGAGCCTGCTTCAGAGTCTGTGTCTCCCTCTCTGTCTTTCCCTTGTTCACACTCTGTCTCTCTCTGTCTCAAAAATAAATAAACATTAAATTTTTTTAAAAGAATAGAAATATATCTCCAAATGCTAAGAAAAAGTAATCTTTTGAATGATTAGATTTAGGTTGTATGGTCCTAAGAGGAAAAGAAAAAAAATCAACTAATTTACTTAATAAATGTTTATTGAGTACTTAACAATCCTCTGAATTAGACTCTAGGAAATGATAGTCTAGTGGGGAAGAAGAGAATAATAAAGAAGTCAAATAGATAAGCAATATGCTTATATATTTTGGTAAGTGTTACACAGGAAATCAATACCCTGAGTAATAAAATAAAATAACTTGAGATAGAGTGACCAGTAAAAGCTTCTCTGAGGAGATGATCTTCATCCTGATCTAAAGGATAAGAGTGAGCAAGAGAAGAGCTGACCAAAAAGCATTTTGGGCAAAAGGAACAACTGAAAGGCCAGAGTTAAACAGAAAAAAAAGGGCAGTGCAGATTTGTGTTCCCTGGATCTAGTTCCTTAATTTATATGACCTGTATCTACTTATTCTTCTTAGCTCTCTGCAATTTTGAGTTATACTTGAAAATATGGTTGATGGCAGACAAAGAGGTAAGGGGTATAACCAAAGAGGGTTGGGGATAGAAGCTAGGGAAACACACACACACACACACACACACACACACACACACACACACCAGAATTTTAATAAAGTCAGGCTTGATTGAAGAGTGAAAACCAAAAGATAGAAGAAAACTGAAAGGACTGAAAAAAGAATGAGGATTCTATGTTTGAGAAAAAATGCAGAATAGACAAGTTCTTCAGAAAACGTAGGCAACCCCATGTGAAAGAATTGGGATTTACGTGGAATGTGAACTTTTTAAAGAGAGTTGGAATCTGCCCTTAAAGCACTAGAGATCTGGAATAAGAGAGAGGGCTGAAGCAAGTTTTGGCAATGTCATGCAAATATTACTGAAGACAAGAGGTGGCTTAAGGAACATTCACACTATTTCATTTGGAATGTCAAGTGAAATAAAAGAACTATCTGCCTCCTGCTCCAACTAAGGCAAAATCGTAAAAACAAGGTATCATCCAACATTGCAATCCTCAAGAAAAAGGGAAAGAAAACCTGCCTCTCTTCTTCAGCATGTAGCATAACTCACTCAAGAGGTATAGAGCAGCCATTAGGTTATTTTTTTAATGTATAGTTAAATTATAAACACAAAGCACATGTATTTTAAATTCAGTTTTCTTAATGATGTTATATGTACACAGTTTTTAGATTTATATATTAACATTTAATAATTACAATGGGTAATCTCAGAAGAATTATTTGGCTGTTGTATCAAGATCCTGTGAGTTTTCAGAGGAAAATAGAGTTTGGCTGAGTAGATTCAGGCTATATATTCAGGAATGGTTGTCATGTTTGAGAGCCAGTAGACTCTAATTTAAGAGGTAAAAAATGAATTTATCTTTTAATTTTAGCTTGCCTGAATAGTTAAATCATAAGTAAGAAATTATGACTAAACTTTATGATATTTGCAACTTTTTTGGTATAGATTGAAGATGGATATGGGTGGAGGAAACAAACTATGGCAATAGTCTAGGGGAAAGGTGATGGTGATTCAAATTAGCATGACTGTAGGGAAATAGTTGGAAGTTAACAAATCTATATTTTGAATGTAGAACCAAGAGAAATTGTTAATGGATGTGGGCCTTGAGAGGGAAAACATAAGAGATGAAGTTGAAGACACTGTTTCTGATTGAAGCAGTTGAAGAATGGACTTACTGTTAAATGATTCCATGGAATAAATAGGTTTGGAGTGAGATTTTCAGTGAGAGGGCAAGCAGGTAATTGGATAATCCAGGCTGGGGATATGAATTTGGGAGCTTCCAGTACATACATTATATTTAAAGTCATAAGACTATATGAAATCCCAAAGAGAATGATTATAGACAAATAATAACTGAACCTGAGAAAAGAAGAAATAACAAAAGGCAGTGAAAGGAAATGGTCCTTGTGTTTGGAAGAGAGCCAAAGGAGTCAGGCCCCCAAAGCCAAAGAAAGAAATATTTCATGGAATGAATAATCATCATTAGAAAATTCGACTCATATTGAATAAAAGGAGAACTGAGAACTGCCTATTTAATTTAGCATGTGAATGTCATGAGTTGCATACAATTTGTTTTGCTAGAGTGATAAGACGAAGATTAGGGATATAGTGATTTAAAAGAAAAGTATAGATACCGTCACATAGGGTATGCTAATCAGAATGATGTAGTAAAGAGGGCAAATTGAATTATTCAAAAGAAAAGTGAAACTTGTTAGTTTTATGTCCTTGACTTATGATATAAAATTTGGTCTATCTCAATTATAATGTTTAGTGTTCAATGGAACATATGGTCAATATCACTGTGTTTGCTCTAACCTCTCTAATCTTTCCAGTGATAGGAGTAGATAAAAGAGAGAACTCAATGAACTAGGATTTGAGTATTTCCAGGCAATTATAAGTGGAAGCGGGGAAAGTGTTAGGAGATATGAGCCCCACATCTAGAATGGACCATGGCATTCAAACTGGCTAAGGATGGAAGTTACCATATGAAATGAAGAAAGACTGGAGTGGACTCATTCTAGAATAATGGCTTACATGCCCTAGGAAGGAATAGCAAATGCTGAAGTTGGGAAATTAATGGGAAGACCTTGAAATATAGAGATGATGCTTAGAGAGTAGATTGCCTGGGATGATGTTAATGGAGAAAACATAATAACTGGTTTAAATAACAAACAAACTACTGAGTACCACAGTGTGCTATGGGGCAGGGAATTTGATTCCTTTTAAGAGCAGTCAAGGAATTGTGAACCAGGATTTAGAAGGATTATGTATGTGACTATTGAGATCATTCAAGAACTAAAACACAATTGTTACTTTCTCAAGGATTCCTGTCTAGTTGGTGTCAATTCCCAGTTGGATGTTGATACCAAGATTAATGCCTTGATTTCTCTTCATACTGACCCTACTTAGTGCTGTGGGATTAGCTCTTAGGAGGTTTCTCTGAAGATATAGCCAAATAAATCACATAGACTCTAGAGTTTCCTTTTGACCAGCTCAGTCTGCTCTGACATTAGAAAAAAATTAACACAAACTATAACTTGTTCTCATTCTGAAATGAATATGAGCTAGAAACTTTTAAAAAACTATCTGTCAAATCTGAATGCCTAATGTAAATAAATTTTTATATTTTCTACTTTGGGAGAGGATTATATATTTTTTCATGATCTGCAAAAGTACTCTTGCTGACATCCAGGTTTTAAATACACTGACTACCATTTATTTTAATCAAGCAGTAGCCTCCACCATGTCAGTCTTGGCTGTCATGAAGCACAAAAAGGAATACTGCCTTCACAACCCTAGAGAAATTCTGTAATGAAACTTAATTCAGTAAAAGATGACAAATAATTATATAGCACATAGCTGGGAAAATCCACTTGAAAGTAAGCTTAGTATAAATTAATGTGACTATTTAATAGAAACATATTTTTATTTCCTAGTCAAAGCTATTTTTCTTTAAAATGTATTTTATTTATTTCTTAAGTTCATGTCATATGCAAATAGACCAAATCTGGTCTATGCTATGAAATTAAGGTTAAGAATACTTCCCAAAATCTAAATTAAGAAAGGAAAACCAAAAGTAAAACTGACAAAATTTAACAATGAAAAAGGTCTACATCCTGACATACATGTTGTTAAGAATTCCCAGTACTTATTGTCAGTTACATGTAAGTATTGAGTACACATAGCTGCTGAAATCCTTAGTGAAACATATAATTTATCACCAAATGCTCATACACACATATGCACACAAAGAGAATCTCTTCTAAATTTTAGGCATCAGACAGAAAAAATTCAGTGAGTTTTCTCAAGATTCAAAGCATTTATCATTTGCACCATACAATTAGCAACTTAACTTTATTATGTCTCATGTTCTCAACTAAATCATAGGATCAGAAATTATTCTCAGATATTGTACTCCCCCAGTAATGAGTAGATGCCCTGTCCAATGACAGCTCTTAATGATTGTCACACGTACCTAATGAGAAAAACCTTTGTTTCATTGGGAAAGGAGGGACTCAGAGTGATAACTATAACACTAGGGCTACCTCAGAATGATCCTTATTCTTGAAATTATTTCCTCATAATAAAGTACATATATTCATATTCAGAAAAAAGTAACTTCTGAAATAGGCTATTGAATAGGGGAAAAAAACTTTTTGGTTCTATATAATAACAAAATGTTGCTGTAGTTCCCATTTTGAAATGAGTTCTTAAAGGCAAAACACAAAAACAAAAGCAAAAGCTGTACTAAATGCATTTTTTAGCTACGTTGTCCTAAAGCGTGCATGTATGATAAAATGTTGCCTTTTATTCTTATTTCTATATGTTCCTTATGTAGACTAGTGAAACAAATAGAAACAATCTATTTCTGCTAACTTAAAAAATTAAAATAAAGAAAAAATGGAAAATAAGGATACAGGGAAAGAGTCCTTGCCATTTTCTTTGCTGCACTGTTAACACACAGCTGAAGGAAGCAGTTGAGGAGAGAAGCCAAGAGCACTGACTGCCTTTGGATTCAGGCTGACCTGGTTGCCAGTTGGCCTCTGCCACTTTCTAGCTGACAAGGAAATACTCAGAATGTCATTATGCCTGAACCCCCAAATAGTAGGCATATAATACAGCCAGTACTAATATTCTATCATTTCTGACATAATGTACCCTTATGTTTTTTTATAACTGTTCTCCATCTGAGGATATATAAGGAAGGTTTTGCTTTTTATTGATAGCATGAAAGAATTTTATATAACTTTCACAGAGGCACTTTGGAAATCACTTCAGGCTCAGGAATCACTCCTTTTTCTAAGCTTCTACCCCAGTACCACTTCTTCAACTAATGTCACAGCCAGGACTGTCTCAGGATGGCTCTGCAGTTCCTGCCATCGGCCATCTGCTGTCCAGAACGCCTTCCAGTCCTCTCCATTTCATTAATTCTCTTTAAAACCCAGCTAAAACTAGTCTCTCCTTCCTTCCTTATATATTTGAACTCCTCCCTGCCAGGGATTTTAACTTTGTAACTTAAAGTTCTAATTTATTTGAGCCTATAGGTTTCCTAATACCACTATCAATAATTTATTTTAACTCCTCAGATGATTATATATATATATATATATATATATACACATATATATATATTATAAATGGATGGCAATGATGTTTAAAAACAAATGTTAACATAAAACAACTTGACAATATTCTTAAATTAGCGGAACAACTTTGCAGAACATAAAATTAAGACATTTTTATTAAAGAAGAGAGATGGAAAGGAAAATAGAGATGTGGAATGAAGGTAAAATGCAACAAGAATTAAATTAGAAATTAGATCTGTGAGTGCTAATATGTTAGTCACTTGCCAACCACTAGTAAGGAATCTGATGTGTTCAGGTCACTGTTAAAAACCAGAGAGTTGAAGACTTCAAGATGCTTATAATCCATTAACACATACATGGAATATCAGGCATAAAGTAATTTCCAAGAAGAATAAAGTTGAGGCCTCACTCATCCTGATTTCCAAACTTACTGAAAAGCTACAGTAATAAAAACAGTGTGGTACTGGCATAAAGACAGATATATAGACCTATAGAATAAAATAGCCCAGTAAGAAGCCCTCAAACATAACTGAAGTTATTTTTGACAAAGGTGCCAAGAGCATTTACTGTGGAAAGGATTTTGTGTTTTTTGTGTTTGTTTATTTGTTTCAACAAATGGTGTTGGGAAAACTGGATATTCACATATGAAAGAATGAAGTTGGACCCTTACCTTATACCATTTGCAAAAATAAAGTAAAAAAGAACCAAATATTTAAAAATAAGAGTTAAAACTATAAATCCTTTAAAGAAAACATAGGGAGAAAGCTTCAAGATATTGGATTTGGCAACAGTTTCTTTGCATATGGAACCAGAAACACAGGCAACAAAAATAAAATTGGACTTGAACAATAAGTTGGACTTGAAAATAAAACCTTTTGTGCATTAAAGAACACTATCAAGAATGTGAAACACACACACACACACACACACACACACACACACATACACGAGATAGCTTACGGATATCCAGAATTATTAATATCCAGAATATATAAAGAACCCTACAATTCAACAACAATAACAACAAAAACAAACCAAAACCCAATTTGTAGGATAGATAAACTGCTGGTAACATGGACAGATGCTTGGTGAGGAAAATTCCCATTTGTCTATGTCAGAAGTATTGTGAGCAGTGTGAGTAAAGGAGAAACACAAATGCAGTGTAGGTTTTTCCTACTCAGCTACTCAGGAGAGTAAAATTCATAGAAACAAAGTAGAAGGGTAACTGTCAGGGAATGATAGGATACAAGGTTTCGACTTGGGAAAATGAAAAAAATTGGGGAGACAGGTAGTGGTGATGATTGCCAACAATCCAAATGTACTGGGTACCACCAAATTGTACACTTAAAATGCAAAATGGTAAACTTTATGTATATTTTATCACAGTAAAAGACATAGGATAGAACAGGACAGATGAAATTGAGAAATATACATATAAAATATACATGTAATCTTATAAGTAATCAGAAAAATGCAAATTAAGATAATGAAATTTTTATTTACTCATCAGATTGGGAAAAACAAACAACTGCAGATTGATGAAATTATGTACCATTAAGCTTTTTGAATGCAAATTGTCCTTTTTGTTCAAGACAGTGCTACCTGTGGAAAGACCTTATTCTTTAAGTCCTAAATGGAAACTATTGATAACACAAATTTGTAAGTTAGTACTTTGCCTGAAAAGGCAAAATCTGTTTATTATAATTTATTCATAAATAGTCATAAACAAGACTTTGAATATGGTTTTGTTTTGCAATATGAGTTTAAAAAATTCTAGTGTTCATAACCATTTTACTGAATCAATAGTCCTAAATCTGTACTAAATCTGTGGGGTATTTATGTTGTGCTTAAAGAATATCTATATATACATACTCATATATATCTATGGGAAATAGAGATATTTTCTAGACATATTGTTAAGTGATAAAAGAAGCTACTGAGAAAAAGTAATAAAATATGTATTAGAAAAACAATCCAAACCTAAAACACATCTCACAAAATCTAATATTTCCCATTTGATTATAAATTTATATTGAGTTTATTTACAGTTGTTAGTATAAAATCAGCATTAAACAAACTGTTGGAAATAATATAAGGAGTTAATTTTAACTAAATTTTCCAATCCATCATACTTTAAAAGTTAATAATTTTTATTTATCATCTTTGATATATAATAAAAATTGATATATATAAATGTAAAATTGTGTAATGTTAGTATATATAGTATTAAAGTTTCATATTACTGCATTAAATAGATTTTTAAGTGCTTCTTTTAACATTTACATTTTTGCTTTTGATACATTTTGGGACGCTAAAATAAACATGTTAGTAAATATAATCATTTATATTTTGAAAAACTTTTACAAACATTTTAAGGTATAAGAATACTGGTCAAAGGCTATAATTATTTTGTTGGTTAGCTCTCCAAAAGTACTCTACCAATTTATATTTTCAGAAGTAGGATATGAATTCATTACCTATGACTTGCAAACTAATTTACCAAACTTTGGGTATAATTATTAACTTTCTTATTTTTTTCTGAATATAATTTTCTTGAAAATTATAAATGTCATCCATTGCTGTTTAATTCACAGTATTTTTTACTTTCAAAGTGAAAAATATCCAATATTGTAGTGTTCCAAACATATCTCTTCTGGGAATTTTTTTCTTATTTATTTCAGGAAGTCTTAGTATAATAGTTATCAAATTATATGAACATAATAGAAATATTACTGATTTAATTGTAATAATATCTTATTTTTCAATTGGATCTGCCTTTTCTTTAAAAATTATTACTACTACATATTGCTATATTATATATAATTGCTATTTTATATTTATATAAAGCTGTTATAACAATATTAATATCATTATCATCACTTTTAGAAATGCTGTTCTCTTTATGCCCTATTATTTAATAAAACATACATACAGAGACAGTACAAATCATAGTAACAACACAGCTTGATATATTTTCACAAAATAAAGATTTCTGTGTAACTTACAACCAAATAAAGAACCCAATTATTGCCAAACCTGAAGCCCCTTGTTTCCCTTTTTAATTAACTATTATTATTTAATTATAATTTTATGCATGTAACTTTGTTGATGCTTATTTTATTTGAATTATCTTTTCTCAGCTCAAATTTTAGGAAGGTTTAATGCCCTCAAATATCAGACAAATAGTCTGAGTTACTTCCTACCAGATTTTCAGTGTTTGCTTTTGGGTGTTAGGCAATTGAATATATAAATTATTGGGAGGTAGTTAATGTAGTCAAATCTCTACTTAAAATATTAATTAAATGAATATGCACATGGAAAATTATACATTAAAATGAAATTACCAAAAATAACTAACACATTGGGAAATACTGTAGTGTTTTCATTCCTCATTTCAAGTAATGGTTCAAAAACCTTATCTATATTTTTTTTTTGAGAAAGAGAGAGCAAAGTGGGGTGAGGGTTAGAAGGAAAGAAGAGACTCTTAAGCAGGTTCCACTGTCAGTGTGGATCCCAACGTGGGGCTCATTCCCTTGATCCTGAGATCATGACCTGAGGTTAAATTAAGAGTCAGACACTCAACCTACTAAACCACCCAGGCGCCCCTATTCATGTCTTTTCTATCTATCTACCTGTGTCTAATTTCTGCCATCTGAGTCATTTTCTGAGCAACTCATTTACACTGTTGCCTAAGTTCTTAAAGATAGATCTCCTTTTTAATTTGCACATGCTGCTGTTCCTAGAGTTTTATTATGATGCATAAACATCCATTTATAATATATATGGATTGGTGTTAGTTCATTTACTTGTTTCTATGCTTGCTTATCTTGTCCTATGGGTTTATTTTCATGATCCTTAAGTAATTATATCAAACCTCTAAAGGATTAATTAAAGTATCTAGACTTGTAATTATGGTCACTTTCTATAAAAAATTCTCAACTCTACATATATTTGGTCCTTTCTTTAAATTCTATCAAGTGACATATAAACATATCAAAAGTGTTTACTTATTGACTTTATTTTAGGCCAAAGTATTATCTTGGAAATGTGTTTTGTTCAAAATATAGTAATTTTGATTATGCTCTATAATATATTGCATTTTGGGAAAACTTGAATAGATGATGACTCTAATTTAAAAGAAAGGTTTGAGGAAACCACTTTATGATATGTTCTAGAATATTTGGTTAATTCATTTGTGTCTTAACAAGATGGAAAATACTTGGTATAAATTTATTTAAATTACCTGCTGTTCAGGGTAGTTTAGCTTTTCCTTGTTATGTAAGGCTGTGTATATTCTATGATAAGTAACTTCAAATCAACCTATAATAAGTGCCGGATAGACGTTCATATATAGCTCGACTTCATATCTCAACTCAAATCCACTCTACGCGCATGCCTCAGTTCCTATTTCTCCAAGAGATTCAAAGATAGAGACCCAAAGAGCTGCTTCAGATTCTTGGCTATAATGTCAGATATCTGATGTTAAGATAAAAACACCCTGGCTGTTTTGTTTCCTACATCGCCTTCTCATTTTTCATTTCTCATTTTTTTTACTAGTAATTACCATGAATAGTTTTATATCCACCTAAAATTAATTTCATTATTTGGTATGAGTTACAGATGTAATTCCTCTGACAACAAATACCTTCTCCCAAACCAGTTGTGTATAATTCTTGTTTTTTCTCTTTTGTGTTTATTTCTTGTTTATTTCCACATTTTAAATTTTCTATTAGAGATAAAATTCTGAACTCTTAATCTACTCTGCAGATAGAAGTATCTATATTTGTGCTAGTTTCATAGCTTTAATTATTAGATGACAAAGTACCTTTTCAATGCTCTTCTACATTAAAATATTTGATAATCTTGTCTTGTGATTATCAGAGGGGCATCTTAAAATATATTTGTTACCTTTCTATAAAATACCTTTTGGGGTCTTTGGCTGAAACATGTTGCCTGTTTTTGAGGAGAATATTTCATTTGCTTTATAAACAATATCTGCCTTGCTCTAGCTGGATTAAATTTCTGACTTCTTTTCGCTGTTTCATTACTATATAATTTTGAAAATGTACAAGAATCTTCATCAGACTCATCAAGGGGACTACCTATGCCTCAGTGAATGTAGGAGAAGTCTATTAACCAGAACTAGAAGGAAGATATAATATTGTGCCCATTTTTATTTATAGTTCAAAAATTTTTATTGGAATCACTAAGGAAACTAATTTACAATAAACAGCATTCACAAGTGAAATGCATGTTTTCCCTCTGAGAGCTATCTATTTTAACTGCTAAGTGATACCTAGGGGATTGCTTTCAAAGGAAATCACAAACAAAAAACCAAAGTGGCTTAATGAAGGAGGATATCATTGCTTAAGGATGTGTCAGAACTTAAGATTCTTTTTGAATAAATATTATTAGCTTTATAGTAAATTTCAAATTAAGCAAAATAATTTGGGGCTGGGTACTTATTACAGGCATACAAAGCACTGGATGGAGAATAATAAGAAAAAGGAGCTTTTTTCTAGCTGGCTAGAAAGTGTCAAGATATTTCTATTCCTCATCTTGACCACATAACGAATGGAGATGATGATTACAACTGTGACCAATCTGCATTTGAGGTATTAGGCAAATTAACCTGAATTTGAACTCTATCAGTTGAAGTAATGGTAGTAAAATTGCTCATCCTATCATTGTATTTATATTCTCCCGTACTAGCCTGGGATTTACTTTTAAAAAAAAATCTGTGCAATTCAGCTGGCTTAATTAAGTATTAGGTTTTAGGAAAATATCTCATAGAGCTGCAAAATACATGAAACCATAGGGGTAAGTGATTATTCTTACCTTCTAGGATGCACATTGGTGAGACTAAAGGCCCTTTAAAGCATAAGAATTGTTTCCAGGCAGTGGTTATGTTGTCCATAGCATAAGGCACGTTTTACATAAAGCAACAACAACTTTTCAGGACATCTTTCTACTCTTCTGCTTAAAAATGAATTCCAAGTTACCTGTTAGATGTGCCAGTCTGGAAACCCAGAATGAAAGAGAAAGGGAAAGAAGAGTTCAACTCTAAAGTTGATAATACTTTAGCTAATTCTTTTATGGAACATTTTGAAGCATAGAATATTAAATCACCTTTTCCTGTTCAGTTAGCTTTTGAGTCTGATAAGCATCAAAGCCCAGATGGAAAAGCAAAGTCCAAAAAGACTGACATATAAGAACATAGTTTAAAAATTTAGAAAAGTATACCTGAAGATCTTTCTTGTAGTTATTCTGAGACTGTAGATCGTTTCTATAATATTGTAATAAAAACTGAAAACAAACAAACAGAAAAAGACAGAAAGAAAAAAAAACAGGTTGGAATCAAGTTTCACAAAGTAACTTCAGTGGCTTTATGAGGGCTTTAGAACATCTGCAGAAAATGTCCTTCTGTTTGCCTATTGATGGCAGTAGCAAATTATAGGTTTATTTCTACACAATTTTTCCATGTTTGTCGATGACCCCCACCCTTTGGCCTATATTTAAATGTATGTTCTTTTTAATTCACAAATGGAGTTAGTTACCAATGGAGGAGGACGTGGGAAAAGACCTGCCTCCATTTCATGGAGTGTGTTGAGCCAATAACTCATGACTGGATATTACTTGAACTGCTGACCCTGCAGTTGATGGAGCTTTCAAAAGTGCTTAACTTGGTAGCAAAGAGTAGCTTACCCTCTGGTGAAATCAGGATCAATACTTATTAAATACTTCATGAACTCTATTCATTTCTAAAACCGCCACTTGTCTGCCCTTCCTGTCATGTTCTGAATTAATTTGATATGTAATACAATTCTTACATTTTATATTAGGTTACTTGTATGCTGAAAAAGAAAGGCAAATCATGGATGATGGTGAAGAGGGTCTGTTATTGTTTTACAATTAACTATCTCTTCTTTCTCTAAGAGATTGAGTATAACACCTTCATAGACAATATTTTTTCATTACTTTAACTCTTCTTTATCACTAAGAGGCCAAAAGTTACAACCAAAACATTAAACATTGGCTATGTCCTTTCCTCCTAGCTCTCTGAAAAAAAAGTGAAGTGATATCTGTAAACACAATAATTTCCCCCACATACTCTATGGATTGTCTGAAATCAATGAAGCAAAATATAGAACGTTGGAGCAATTATAAATGTACCTGTTAAAATTATTTTTGAGTAAGTTCTATTTAATTTTTATTTTTTCCTATGGAAAGGAATCAGTAAGAAAAATTGTATAATCTAGAAAATAAATCCCTATAGAATCTAATTCTTAAAACATAAAGTGTTAACAATGTGGTTTTTTCTAACAGAATTTTCCAATATTTATATTAAAGTATTTGTACATATTTATTTTTTATTTAATTAATATTATTAATTATGCTTCTGTATGATTTTCTTTTCTTAACAACACATATTGGATATTATTTACTGGCTGTATGGCACTTCATTGTATGAGGAAATTTTTAACATATTTCTAACTGAGTGGCATTGGAATATTTTCTAAATTGTTGATTATTTTAAACTGTACTGCTGCATACATTCTAGAACATCCATGTATATTTCTATATTTTTCAGCATTTCCTTGGTGAAATTCATAGACTTAGAATGCTGGTTTTATAGGGTCACCTGAGTGGCTCAGTTGATTACGTGTCCGACTTGGGCTCAGATCATGATCTCACAGTTTGTGGGTTCGAGCCCCACATCAGGCTCTGTGCTGACAGCTCAGAGCCTGGAGCCTGCTTCAGATTCTGTGTCTCCCTCTCTCTCTCTGCCCCTCTCCAGCTTATGTTTTATCTCTCTCAAAAGGAAATAAACTTAAAAAAAGAATGCTGATTTTATAATATACATGAATTTTGAAGGTCACGTCAATTTGGATTTCATCAACACTGTATAAAAATGAAATAATTTTTATTTAATATTTTATAGTAATTTTATGGGTTTGAGCTATTGCCTGCTAGCTTCATTGCTACTTGCAAATGAAGACATTATTCTTATTTTTTCTAAAACTGAGAACACTGATACTCAAAAACAATAAATGACTTCCCAAGACTCTAAAGCCAATACTCAATAGAAAACCAGAGTTTTCCTGATTGTTAAATCATGAGTGTTTGTGTAGGCTAAGAGAGATATTTGAAGTGCTTGGAATGACCAAATATGAAACTGCATTTTCTTAAGAGAAATGAATAAATACAGAGTTGTAGAAAAATGAGATGTTATGGAGATTCAATAGAAGTAAAGAAATGTGAATATGTGGATAGAGTGGAACAGAGAAGTAGACAACTCAGAGTTTTGAACTGGGAGTGAATATAATTTGAACGTCAAATAAAATTGATAACTTTAGTAAAAATAATTTGTTTTAACATAGGTGAAAATTGTTGAGTAAAAATGCTACTACATAGAAAATCATTGGAATGTTGACCTTTATTCATGGATGTCCCTCTTTGATATTTATTTACCAATCTAACATCAAGCTTTAGTACAAATTCATTCCTCCCTTTTAAATATATCTACTATGACTCTCTCCCATTCTAAATTACATACTTTGCTCATTCACAGTTTTATAATTTTGCTCTATTTCCCCAGACCTAAGACATCCTCTCTCCTCTTTAATTATTAAATAAAATATTTCCAGTGCTCTGAATATAAAAGTTCATTTTTTTCTGTATAGCTCTGTAGTCAATGCCATCTCTAAATACCCTACTTCCTATGAATTACCATAGTATAATAACAACCCTTATTTCTTGTGTGCTTATTGTGTGGCTGATTGTGTTTAAGTGTTCTGCTTGTAATACTGCTATATTTCTCAGGAAAAGTCTATGAGATAGGTAATATTTAGATCCTCATTTTACAGATGGGTAAAGTGAGGCTAGAGACTAGGTAAATTTCTGAAGATTGCCTGTTACTTGGCTAAGCCTGTGTTGTTTGACTCATAACTAATTATTATTGCCACTTTTGATCCTCGTTGACACCAAATGAACATTTTGCCTTACCAACGAGGTATGCATTCTTAAATCCAACCACATAGCTTGGATATTTTTATGTTGGTCATAACACATAACAGCAGTAATACACAGCAGGAGCTTAATAAAAGCTCAGGGAAAATGATGAGTAAGCATCCAATATTAAGAACTTTGGTAAGTTTTATTGCAGAGTTAAAAAAATTAGAATACAAGTCCATGGCAATGTGGAACATTTGAATCTAATTTAATTATGATCTTTATATGAAGGTGTAAAAAATCACCTGTGACAGCTGTGAGAGCCATAAAACCTTTGTTTAAGGAATTTTGTTTATGTCTCAATTTATCTGTTTACACTGAATCTTTTTGTTTGTTTATTTTCTTTTTTTTAAATTAAAAAAAACCTATTTTCACCCAAGTTTGCTTTGCTGGTATGGTTTTAGTAGTTCTTATCTGAAATCATTCTCAGGAAATACATTTTTTTTTCTTTTTGGCTATTTCAAAAATGAATAGAATACTTAATATCAGTATGAATAACACATGTGCTCATTGCAGCATAATGTTGGTGCAATCTGTGCTTGATACAGTTATAAATAAGTCTTTGAAAGCATTTTCCTGTATTTTAAATAAAGGCTATAGAAAGCCACAAGAAGGATCTAGTCTTGTTAATATCACAAGCTGTTTCCCCACCTGCACTCAGAGCAGCTTTAGTACAGCAGCTGTTTGGGTTCGTGTTGGCACATCACTGTCTGCAGAGGAACCCCATGGTTTACACAGAAAATGAATAGGCCACAGTTCCAATGGGGGTCTTTAATAATCCTTCCTCTAATGCTACCATGTGTGAGCAACGGGCTTTGAAGGGGTGTGAGGTGTGAAGTTTCAGGAGGATTATATAAAGCCACTCAATTTTGAAAGGTAGAAAAGAGCATTAGAAAAACCTGAGAGTGCCTTTGCATTCCTCCTGCATGTTGATCAAATGCAGTTCATATTGATATTACAGCTTCATGTCCAGCATGTGATAGCAAGTAAAGAGATTGGTATAATTATGCAATTCACTCCATCCGGCCTCCTTTAACATTGACAAACAAAACCCAGCACAGATGTTTCATTGATTTTATTTACCAAATATTAGCTGTGAAAATATTAACCTGATGGGAACAAATATATATCTAGTAGTACCTATGGAGATTAAATCCAAGGAGGAAGAAATTTATATATTGAATTTATTTATATATACTTGGGTGGCCACTGGACACACAAGAATAAAGCAACTTTTTTCTTTTTTTCTTTTTCCTTTTCTTTTTTTTTTTCCTCTTCACTTCTTTTTCCTCCTTCTTTTTTCCCCCTCTTTCTCAATGCCATATGAACTGCTAAAAATACTGTCTATGCCACTCAATTAATTATGGTCTAGCAGGCCACGTGCTTACTTGACAAATTATTTATTGAATGGCAAGAATTCAGGTAAAACTGAGGACTATATTCCAGGAACTGTTCTTTTAAAGTACTTTAAAGAACCCAGAATGCCCCTTTGAGATGATTTTGAGCCCTGGGGGTGGTGGGGGGTCGAAGGCTATATTATGGTGAACGTGAGAGACCTACTGTGTGAAGTTGCAGAATCAAAGTACTAAGGCCTCATGAGGCAACAACTGCCTCAAATTTGAATTTAAGCGCAAAAGATCTTCAAGGATTGGGTATGGCCAGTACAGTCTAAGCTTATTTTGGGAGTGTTTGCTGTATCATTGGATTTAAGGAAATGTTTGGAGGTGCAGTAGGCATGACTTTGAGTAGATAATGAAAGAAAATGCAAAATGCTAATTGATTTATGATGTGGTTTCATCTTAGCTTGGGCAAACCCTGCAGTATTTAATACATAGTAGAATATTTACTACTGAAGCTTGAAAAGATGTGAGTTCTTTGTGTGCAACCTTTCATTTATGCATGTGAGAGGGTTTTCTTTTTTTTTTTAATATTTTTACATTGTAGTACTTGTTTTGCTTGTTGGGGGTGTTTGCTTATTTAATACATTTCATCAAGGACAGAAATTACATGATGGGTTTTGTTGTTGTTGTTGTTGTTGTTTTCCCCCTAGGAAGTGTGTCATGGGGTTTTCCCTTATTATTTTCATTACTTTTTTTTTTCTCTTCTTTTTTTTGGTGGTGGGGGTGGTTATGTTTAATTGAAGTTGCTTTTACAGCACCAAAGACTTAATCAACCATTTGCTATATAAAAGGTAGCTACTTTTTTGCATGGACCTCAAGTATACTGTAGTATAGAGGTGGAATTTAAGGAAAGGTATTAAACAGGTTGTGTTTTAGCTTATGGGCAAGTAATAAATTGTATCATGTATCTTGAATGTATCATAGATAAGCTGCTATATAATGATTGCCACTTCAGATAGCTGTGAAATTAGGTGATTAACTAGTTGTTACTTAACCTTCTAATTTCTGTATAAGTCTAATTACATGAAATAGAAGTTGGGGTTCTGATTTTTTACTTTGCTTATC
>NC_043705.1:94004812-94107538 GCF_006229205.1 Suricata suricatta | reverse complement strand
CTAAAAAATATAAATAAATAAAGTTAAAAAAATAAAAAAATTAAAAAAAAAAATTCTAATTTCTGTATAAGTCTAATTACATGAAATACAAGTTGGGGTTTTGATTTTTTACTTTGCCTTTCTGTTTGGAGTGTCATTGTAACTACTGTTTGTAAATTATGGAAAATAATTGCATATGTTAAAAAAATTGTGTTATATTCAAAAAAACAAAATAAAAAGTTTATTTGAAAAAAAAAAAAAAAGAAGCAGCAGAAAGCATGCTTCCCTCCAGAACTGTAGGAGCCTGACTGTATTCTTTCCGTGGGGCTTTACCAGAGGCTCCACCCACACTTGAAAAAATAATAATAATAAAAATAAATAAATAAATGGGTGAAGTGTTTGGCATATGAGTTATATCACAATAAAGCTGTTTAAAAATAAAAACAAACTTAGTGCAAAGAATTATACCCACAGTGGGAGGGAGTGAGAACCCACAGCTCTGTCCAAGCAAATAAAATAAAAATCACACCCAAAAAAAAAAAAAAAAAAGAAATTCCTATTGTCAGTAGTATATGAGGAAGTAAAAATCTGTATGCTTTGCCCACCATGCATTTCCTGTATAAATCAGGGGCTGGGCGAGGCCCTTAAGAATCAAATGATGTGTGGGATTTCTACTGAGAGACACGTTCAAAGAGGGATGATCAGTAAGCAGAGGAGCGGCTAACACCCAGGTATAGATGCATATTTGAGGGCAGGGTGATTAGCTCCTTTAGGAGGTAAAAAAGGGAAAACATCTGAGAAGATAACATCTTAAAGCAGGACTTAGGAGAATAGAACGTTTCTAGGTGGATTAAAAGACAAAATGAGCCATATATACAAAGTGCAATTGTAGATTAAGTGCAGTTTGATATTGCTGGCACTAATATAAATTGGAAGGAGGTATGAACCCTCAAAAGACGAGTCTGCCAAATAATCAAAAGCCAGATCATGAAGAACATTTCATTTTTCCTTAAGGATCTTAGGATATAAAACTATTGATGTAAAATAAGTCAAAGGTTGGAATGTTTTTTAAATTTTATTTATTTTTTTGTTGGGGGGAATGTGTGAGTGGTCCTGCATGTGTGAGGGAGGGCAGAGAGAGAGAGAGTATTAAGAAGGCTGTATACACCCAGCACAGAGCCCAACGCAGGGCTCAATCCCATGAGCATGAGATCACGACCTGAGCCGAATCAAGAGTTACATGCTTAACCAACTGAGCCACTCAGGTACCCTCTACAATGTGTTCATATTTATGTTTGGAAAGGTGCTTCTGGCAGAATGCAGAGCGGACTGCAGAGAGGCCTACAGAGGAGTGATTATTTAGAGGGATTTTCCTGTAGTGTCGAGTTACGTAATGAAGGAAATGTCAGAAAACCCGTAATAAGAGACACAAGCAAAGGCATGTTTAGGAGAGAGATTTGTCAGTATTTATTGAACTGTTAGAATGAAGAAGAAGTAACACTTACACCTCTGAATCAGTAAATCTTCTATGTTCTTTTTCCTAAGATTCATAAAACGTCATCCCTTCTTAAGGTAGGTCAGATGACAGTGACGTTTCTGTCCCCTGCTCTGAATTTTTCTACCACTAAACATTTCCCAGATCTTCTCCAATAGAATATAGACCATTTTATAGAACAACCTGTGGCTGCTTCCGGTAGAGCTTGCTAAATAGTTTGGGCCTCTTGTGGCTTGATGACACAGTTTTAAGCTACACACTAAAGATGACTGTAGCTACCCCTGCCCTCCTTAAGGTTAAAACAGCTTCCAGTATATTGCCCTAATATTGTCAAGAATCACAATTTCTTTCCAGAAAACTTCTCTAATTGGATTCAGTGGACCTTGACTGGCTTGTCACAGCTCTACGCAGGGTGAAGGTGAAATCTTTCAGGAGTGTGTTCCTGAAAACAAGAGCTGAGCATTTCTGATGAAATCGTATTGAGTATATATCTCTATGTAATTTTTTCCTAGTACTTTTCCATCATTTGTGTTTTATTACATATGGCAATTGTTTATAAAAAAGAAAAGAAGTTTGCAGAGCATGTGTTAACACCCCAAATTAGATGTTCATGTACTTACATTTTTGAAAATTTATCAAGTGAATAGAAAACTTGTACCTTTTTTATTCTGTATTAAAAAGATATCAATTTTAAATTTGCAACAGGTGAGAAGTTGCTTCTAAAGTGGCACCGTTTATGAAGAATCAGGCACATGTCCTGAGTAATCACATGAATCAGAGAGGAATCTTAGTAACTTCATAAGGTAGGTGCTTTCCTTAAGCTTCTAAAATCTGGACCATGTAAGATGCCATCATTTAAAATAATTACAGTTGATTTGTCTTATTAAGTTGGAGTAAAGTTAATTCACATTTCTCACTCCAATTTCCTGAATTCATATTTTGGTGGCAGGGCCTTACCACTTTTTTGAGATTTTATATAATACACATGAACACACATATATACATATATATTTCTGAATGTAGGCACATACTAAATATTGAAAAGCTTTATCAAATGACTAGCTGTTAGGTTAACAAGTAGAAAATGTGATCATTTTTGAATAAAAGAATATGCTTAATATTTCAATATCTTGATGTCCCAAAGAGAATCATGGTGTTCTACCATATACAAATATGAAATTGTATGAGGCATTTTGATTCTTACTTTCAATTAAAAGAGAGACTCTTTTGGACTTAGCTTACTTCCTAGGAAGCCACAATGATATTTTAATAAGTAATGGGATAGAGTTTGTCTCTTCATTCATTTACCTAGAAGAAGAAATGTGGCAGGGAGAAACTGTGAAGTAGGACCAAAAGTGTGACAGGTACCTGGTGTGAGAGAGAAAGCTCCCTAAAGAGAAAGGAAATGTTACAAGAGAGAACTCTATTGGAAGGTTAGCCAATCAGAGCTGGTTGTGTTAAACGACCAGGCTAAAAGAGAGGCGCCTCTGACTTCTCGACTTCATATTAAAAAATTCTCCTGTTCACCTCTCATGAACCCGATTCCCTAACAAGCAGGTTGACATTAAGTCCTTCACTCTTTAGAAATTTTAATATTTGGAAAGTTTATAGAGTGTGTCACCTGAAAATGTAAAAAGCAATTCTCAAGATATGGCCCTCTGTTCCATTTGGGTCAGGATATAATTCCATTCTTTTTAATGAGTAGTTGGACTATCACTGTGGAACTGAGAATACCTGAATTCTGAGGTACTATACAGAAATATGACTGAAAAAGCAAACGATGACTTTCAAGTAGATCAGCTTCTGAAAGCGGCATTACTTTCATCCATCACTGGCATGAACTTGTTGATTCGTCTTTTGTTGAAACAAAGGATGTGAGGGATTGGACTTTTGTAAGGTTTATATGATTATAGATGCTAACTATTACACCTAAAAGTAAGGGCATGTTTATGACATTTTACTGTGTTTTATATACTCTCTGAAAACTCTTATTCAAGAATGAATTATAATTATGGGCTAAATGGGCTCTGCCTTAGGTTGAATAAGTGCTGCTCTTTTGAAAGAGATCAGACTTTTTGAGAAAGTATTATACTTCTGCATTGATAAGAAAACTTTTGTCTCTCAAAACTGAATCTTAGAAGGAGCCTCTTTTAACTGATCTTCCCTCTAGTTCTGTGATGGGTGAGTGAGAATTAGGGAGGGGAACTTTTCTACTTCTTTCAAATCCTAAGAATTTTCAGATCTTTTTCTTATAATTTTTGATTAATAGCACCCTTGATTTTGATTTATATTACCCTATTATTCATTATATGGGAGAAAGAGAAGTCACTTTTTTTCCAATTTAATTTTAAAAATTAGGGCTAGCAGTGATGGAATTTAAAATCAAATTATCCTGTCAGAGTGACAGATAAATCTCAAGAGATTCTAATGAGATTTTCCCCTGGCAGGATTCTGAATTCCCCCCTTTCCCAGATTCCTTCATTCCAGATTTTGACTATGACAGTGAGCATCTGTGGTTTGAAATAGGTTGTTATTTGTGTCATTTGATTCTTATTTAGATATTCTGAGTTGGCTTCTTGTTTGTTCTGGGTTAAAAGAGGAAAATGTATATGCAGTTGTCAAGTGGGTGCATATTTCCCTATGGAAAGTTGTTGGTGATTACCACATACCAAATTTGGTCAAGAAGAATATATTCACCAAATTCTACCCTTGCCTTACTTAAGGAGTTTGTATTATAGCGGTGATGTAAATATGACACAATTTTCTTACTATACTGCTCTTTGTGGATTTTTTTCCCTTTTCTTCATTATCCTCAACTAAATCTCTGATGCTTTCACAGTAATGGGTAGACCTTTACAGTTCTGTGTTCATTTAACAACTTGTTTTATGTGACATCGATTCAGAGATTCTCCATTTCTGATAGCTAAAAAGAAACTAATATTTTCTGTCTTTAAAATATGTGACAAATAACAAGTCTTAAATGAGATAATAGATGTGCATTTTATTTCTCTGCAAAAGGACATCTAAGATAAGCAAGCTGTGTATCAAATGACATTAAAACGCTGAATTATCAATTGATAGTTTAACATGTCTTGCAGAGAAGAAGAGTACAGAAAACCAGTAGTTATCGTTAAGAGGGCCTCTGTACTAAGAGATTATTGTAGAGTGGAAGGAGCATTGCAGTAGGAGGTTGACTCTAGACTAAGCCTGTTGCCTAACTCTGAACAGGGAGTTCATGCAACAGCTGTAAGCTTTAGTTTCCACAGATCAGAAGCTAGTCAAAAACTACAGCTATAATGAAGAACCTTGCTTCTTCTATTTCGGTCTTGCATGTTGTAGCAATCCCTAAGATAGAGAATATTAACAAGCAAGTGTCCTCTGAGAAGCCTTCTCTGGTTACTCAATTATTATCCCAAAATCAGGAATGGTGAGGATATTAGGTAATAATTCAAAGAACAGATGATGCTCAAAAGAAACTGTGGTAAGACACCTATGTGTGAGCCCTGAAGAGCGGCACATACTGTACATTAGTTACGGGTCTTAATAAAAGAACAGAAGGAAGGGAAAATAACACAAAATGAAGAATGAATTACTTAAGATTAAATAGTTTCTATTACAGAAATAGGCTACATGTAGAGCTAATGGCAGGCATTTTCTACAGACAGATGGAATTCTCTCATCCCCTGATCGTATTGATATGAAATGAAGTCTCAGTTTAAGATTCATTTTTCCTGAAACATTTGCATATAAATATAAACATCATTACTAGGGGCTAATTGCCCTGTAGGAACTAAAATGTGGGAATTAGCATCTTTAGTCGTTTTTATTATTATTTTTTAAAGTATCTCTAACACGCATCATATTTGGTACTGCATGGCTGCAACAGATAATTACCACCATTAAGAATCTCAAACGCAAAATCAAAACCATTTGGAATGGCTTCCAGGGCAACCCAGCACAGTGAGTAGCCACCAAAATGAGTATATGAGGTTTATATTCATGCATATTCATAAGAGTACTTAATTCGACATTCATAGTAGGGGGCTTTTGAAAGCTTGTCAAAAGAGCATCCCCAAAACAAGACCAAACATCAAAGGTAAGGAGATGCAGTACATCTCGTGCCCACACACATACAAATATTGCTTGCAGGAGGCAGTGAATAACACTAAAGGAATTATTTATTTTAACTACTCAGAGGAGATGGCAACTTCTACGAAGATGTAAACCACAAGGCTTCATCTTTATCATTCATCTTACTGATCAAAAAGGTCAGGAATATAAGTTATTCAAAGGATGGATCATAGGCAACAATTCTGGACAAATGGGCATTTAGACTTGTGTGATTAATGCCCCTTGCTTGCACAGAATATGAGGGAAAGTGTGAGGGCATGTCTTAAGAACTGAAAAAAAAATAAAAGTGTTTGAAAGAATGCAACCATGGCTATGACACTGACTGTATCTGAAACATGCCTGTTTTGTGGGTACGTCTGTGTATTTCAGTGTACAGGTGCTGCCTTGTTCAACTGTTGTGTTCAGAGGCGATCTTGCTGACATTATACTTTTCAAAACCATTTCCATGACATTCAGCAAATGTTTATTCTGGTGGAACAAATCTGTTAAATTATAGATTAGAAACAGTACAAAGAAACCTTTACAAATGTTTCAGTTTCAGTTTTGCACAAAGCAAACAGCATTATATTTAAATGAAGCACTCCTTGTTAGAATAAAACATCTACATACCAAGATACTATGCCTGATTTTTTAATTCTCCCCCCTTCCCTGGATGGGCATAGTTGTCTGAAGTTGTGAAAGACACAGAGAGTGCTGGGGATGATAGGTCTTCAATTCCTTTCAAATGCCCACCTCTACAATTCACTCCTGCTTGCCTGTCATTTTCCCATCTCTTCTAGCTCCCTTTCCTCAGTTTTGTTCCCTACCCATACCTTTTCCCCCTTGATTCTCCCCTCTTCCTAGAAATGGTCTAAACATAGAGCAATGACTTTTTTTCAATCATAGTGAGTCAATGAGCATTGGCACCAGGCTCTGTTCATTCACTCCTCAACACCTATAGGCAATCATTGTATTGGAAAAAAATATTGGAGAGTGACATGTTAATGTTTTTAATAACATTGTTGCATGAATGCCAGGGTGTTGCTAGACTCACCATATGTTTCAAGTGACCTGTTTACGGTCATATTTTAAATCCATAAGTCAAATTTTAAGTTGTTTTATAGGTTAGAGGATAGTAAAATTTAATGTAATGATTCTTTGTTGAAGAAAGGTTTATCTTTAGGGCTATATACTATTTTATAATGAGATAAACCATTATTTTAAATTGCCAAAGAAGCCTTAAAACTTGTTTATGATTCTAAGTGTTCATAATTAAACATGTAGATGACTCAGTTGAAAAAAATTACAAAAATGACAAAACTATCTAATATACTGATGCTCTTCAAAATCAGACATTAAAAAATATCATTGCATAAAAGATTAATAGAACTTAGGTGACTCTAAACGTGCTTTAAAATGTATTTTTAAATGCATTTAAAACACATTGAAACATTTTATAAATTTTGGAACATATTAAAAGGACACAATACATTAAACAGCTGTATGCAAAAACAATATCCAGAAGGATAACTAAGAATGAAGAGAAGCCTCAGAAACTTATGTATAATTGTATGCATAGGAATTCAATGCATAGAAGTAAGAAAATACCACAATCATCTGCATAAGAAGGATTACTTAATAAATAAGAGTTGACCATACTGAGTATTTTTAAGAGGGGACAATAATTTATCTCCTTATTTCACATCATCTACCAAAATACATTCAAGAGGGAAACATAGAAGCTAAAATCATAGATTAATGGAAAGTCAATGTAGGGTAAATGTAAAGCTAAAATCTTATAATGTAATGACAATTTGGATAATTACTTTTTGTGATCTGTGGACTTCTAAGCATGAACAAACTTTTAAAGTATGAAAGCAACAGAGACAATCACCAAGGGAAAGATCAATATACTTGAATTAAAATTTACAAACGTTTATACATCAAAAAGTCATTATTAGCAAAATAAAAATGATAAATAAAACAAGGGAAGTACTTTTCAAAAGTACAGAAGTTAAAGAATTTTTAAAACACTTAGGTCTTTTTTTTTAATGGTCATTAGTGGCAAAGAAATTTCAAAGTATAGGAACTACAAAAGAATAATAAGCATATGAAAATAGTTGAACTTCAGTTATAAGGGAATACAATTAAAAAAAACATAAAAGAGCCCTTATTTTTGGTTTTGTTGCTTTCTTTCTTCCTTTCTTTCTTTCTTTTTTTTTTTTTTTTTTTTTTTTTGCTGTCTGACATCACAAACATTCTAAAAAGATGAAAATTCTTCCTCTGCCTTTTGGGAAGCATAAGCAATCTCACAGACAAGCAGCATGTGTGTATAAATTAGCATCAGCTTTCTGAAAAGCAGGTTTTACTGCCATGGAACGAGAGTTTGACAATCTTCTAGAAAACACACTACTAGTTTTAAAAAATCCTGTATAAATGACTAGAAATTCAGAGAACTGCATAGAAGTACTGCTGTAACAAAGGAAAACTTCAATTATTTTTACCCTATGCATTTTTAAAATGTTGCTATTACTCAATCAAGTAGCATAAACAATATGTTTTCTCTACATATTTACACTGGCTGGAAGTGGCTTGTCCCTAACCTTGATTTATAATCTGCCTTCAAATTTTCAAGGTCTCTGTAAGTGTCACAGTGATTTCTTATAAAAAATGCCCCTGTCCCCCAAATTTGTCAATATAGAAAGAGACAAGAGGGCAATCAAGCTTTTGTGCGGGGAGGAAGATGGTGGAGAAGGCAAAGGAGCTCCAGCCAAACTCACCTTAGGGAACTACAACTTGAGCAATATAGGAAAAAGACATTTAGCAACTGATGACTGCGCATGTCTGTTCAGCTGGTAGCATTTATTCATGCCCTATTAATAGCATAATGAGGTGCTTGGCTACCAACTGAGTATGATAAAATGATAAATCAAACATGGGCTGTGATGTGTAGAAGCCTAGAGTCTCAAATAGGAAGGGGGGGGGAGTGTGTGTGTGTGTGTGTGTGTGTGTGTGTGTGTGTGAGAGAGAGAGAGAGAGAGAGAGAGAGAGAGAGCGCGACAGAGAGAGAGACAGACAGAGAGAGAGAGGGAGAGAAAGAGAGAGAGAAACCAAAAAGCACAGAGGTAGGAGACATGTTTATCTAGTCTACTGTTTTATTCCAAATATGTGACACTCATAGTGGCTACACATTACATAATTTTGGATAAATGAACACTTCTTTTATGGACTAAGTTGACTTATGTATACATAGGATTTGAACACAGAGAAAGGGGAAAAAAGGAAAGAGCAAAGAAATGATAAGGCACAACATGAACAGAGAAAGAGAGAAGCATTTGTACTTAAAGTTTTTGAAGGCAAAGAGAGAGTTGACATAGCAAAATATATTGTACAAGGAGCCGTCTGCAAAAGATGTAGTGACCTATTTTAATGATGGAGCTGCTGGGGGTTATAGTATGAATACCTTTAAGGTTTAAAATCATATCCAATTATTTTTCAAAGTGACGGAATCAGTTTTCAATTTCATTTACACTGTGTATAAGAGTTCAGGTTGACCCACAACCTTACCTGATATCACCCTTACTTGATACTGTCATATTTCTTAATTTTTGCACATCTAATAAGTAAAAATTTGGTAAATGTCCTTCTCAGTTAAACTGGTCTCTGTACATAGTCTTTCACTTTTGCTGTTATTCCTGATGTTAAAAAGGTTGCTTCTGAAATATCAGTGTTATGCATCTCGTTGATGTCTATTTGTTAAGAGCTCTTCTTATTAGATTCTCTACTTTTTAAACAGCAACTATCTTTCATTGCCCACCACTCTTAGTCTCCTTCGTATAAATTTTATCTCTAGTTACAGTAATGTTTCTCTAGAGTTGCATTGTCTGATATGGTAACACTAGCCTTGTGTGGCTATCAAACTACTTTAAATGAAGCTAAGTTTAAACTTACATATAAAGTTAGTGTAAAACACATTGCATTTTTAAAGTTGGTATCAAAAAAGTAAAAGATTTATTCATAATTTTTATATTTATTACATATTAAAATGATAATATATTGGATATATTTAGTTAAACAGGATACTAATAAAAACTATCTTACCTGTTTCTTTTCATTTTGTTCATGTGTTGAATATAAAATTGAAAATTACAGTTGTGGCCTGCGTTATACTTTTATTGGAGAATGCTGCTCTATAAGACAATCAATACACACTTTGCCAAATCCAACGTTTATTCTGTTTGTTTCTTCTTTCCTTCTTTCCTTTCTTCATTCTCTCCTGTTTTCCTTTCTTCCTAGCTATGTAAATTTTTCTTCCTTTCTCTCTTTTACTTCAGTTGAGAAGAGAATTTCTTATAACATTATGTACCCTCTACATGAATAAATAAACTTGCATCCCAGAGCTTTTACAACCTTCTATACTGTATCATTTAATTCATGTCTACTCTTTACTATTATTATTTTTTAATTCATGTTTATTTTTTTCACAACTAATTAAATGTCAACCCTAACTCAGAATGAGGTTTTATAAAGTTATTCCAAACTCAAAAACAGTTTCTCAAAGTTTTCTTCTATCAATACCCACATCCTTTTAGTGTAACATAGAAGAATCTGTACAGACAGGATTGGGGACATTTAGGAAAACCAAAGGGGTAAAATGGGCAAGGCATTGCAGTACAGGCTTGAATGATAAAATATAGGACACACAGTTAAATGAGAATTTCAGATAAACAATGAGTAATTTCTATTTTATTATATTAATGTTATTTAATTGTCACTTATAACAGAAACGTAAGGTAGCAGACATACTTTTAATAATAATTTTACAAATTGTTACTTACCTGAAATTAAAAGTTTAATATCCAGTAGTTTTATTTACTAAATCTATCAATCATATTGTAGTGAAGACCATCAGGATCACTAGTTTCTTTGTGGGTGGGACAGGAAAATGATGGGAATTCAGGTGCAGAGAATTGAGGGATCTAATTCTTTATTTCTAGGACATTCATTGTTTTGTGTAAATTGTAACATATATCATGATTATAACACTATACCCTCCCAAATAAATAAGTCAATGTGTTCCATTTACTATTTTTTAAGTATGCACATACTACTTATTTTATCACTCCATTTTTTTATGCTTAATCATATATTGCCTGATATCATTAAACTCTTTTCCACTAACTACATTTGATTAAAGGACAGGAACCTGAACCTGTCACTCTTTTCTACTTGCCATAACTCACTATATCTTATGAAACACTGATTAGTCACTTAAAAGACTTATTTAATTTATCTACATAGTTATTAACTAAAATAAAGTTAGTATAAGAGCTTAGAGTTTAGAGCCAGACAGATCTGAATTTTAATTACAACTCTTTTGGTGAAAGTCATGAGACCATAGACAAATTGCCAAATACACTTCAGTTTTCGTTTTGTTTTTTATAAATTTTGGTCTGAAGAGCAGGTACCTCACTGGTTATTGTAAGGATTAAATGTAAGTATATTATACATTTAAAGGTCTTAACACAAGTCCTGATATATAATAATCCCTTGATAAATTTTAGCTACTATTACTAATGATAATACAATGTTTCTCTCTTTCAAATTCATAGACTTACTAAAGAAGACAGGACTAAACACTTTGTATTTCACATCTCTCTATTTTTTCTTTCTCAAGGATAATTCTATTTCTGTAGCTAAGAAAAAAGTAGTGAATTAGGGGTTTTATCAATATGTTAATCACATTTTTAAAACATTACTGAATGTGACATCATACTGACTTTCCTCAGCAGGATTTCACTGTTCAGTATGATTAAAAAACAAGTCCTCATGAGTCTCCTTGTCTTGTAAAAACTTAGCAATATATGAGTGTGGATTATGACTGGCCCTCTAGTAATGGAATGGGTGTCTCTATAGCTCTGTGGCATTTAAATGAAAAGAAAAAATGAAGCATAATATTAAAAAAAGAAAGGGTCGAGATTGTCCACATGCATGTGTAAGTGGAGAAATATATCAGATGAATAAGCAAAATGCACAACTGCAAACTTTTTTAAGACAATGTGTGAATTTTTTTATTCGGCTTTTCTAAAATCTCCACTTGCCAATTTTACTATAAGTGAGACAAATAACTGAAAGTTTTGGCACCATTTATCAAAGAATGTGTATAGGAATACTTTCATCAATGTTGACTATAAGAGTTATATGTGTTTCTAGTCTTATTTGGAGGCTTTTTTAATAATGAATAATTTGAATACATATCAATATTCTACTTTTCTGCCAAAATGAAACAGAATTCCCTAGTGTACCTGTTTAGTTTCATTTGCCTAGGATGGTGAATATGCATTGCATACATTTATAAAGTAATTTATATGCTTAAAGATATAATAGCCCTTGCTTTTAGGTAGTTGTTGTTTTCTCTAAGGAATTCAGCACATTTCATATTGACTTTGGAAAAATGAAAAACAACAACTTATTCCTGGCTCACCATACTACTCCAGGAAGATTTCCTTATTTTCAATGATTTTTTTCTTTCAAACACATAAAGAAGATTGTAAGAGACTTAAGGTAGGATAGAGACAAAAAAAGAAAAAAAAAAGATGCTTTGTGCATCTAACACAAAGGTTGCTTGCTGGCGTCCAGCTCCAGCAGGTCCAGGGCTCCCCAAAGGATGGATGGTGTCACCAAAATGGAGCAAGACAGCCTCTGCTTCTTTCTGATCACCAGGCAGGCATCTCTAACCTGACAGGAGAGTCAGCTGTATTTATTGAAAAAATGTATGAAGTACAAAACTGAAGTGGCAATTGCCTTAGACAATTATTTCTGATGACAAATTCTTTGGTATATAAACATTTTCCAGAACATAGATTGGTAGAAGACTCATGCATAATCTTTATCAATAGTGATTGAGATAGATGACTAGATGCTTATTTCATGGGGAATGAAAGTATCTTTAGCATTCAAATACAAGGCAATGCTTTTAGCAGAGTAAAGGCAAGAGTTAGTTCTTTTGTGAGCAGGGGTCAAAGCCTGTTTCTTGAGGGGAAGAAAAAGAGATTTCTTGAGAAATGTAATATTTGCTCCTATAATCACAAAAGAAGAAACTCCCATAAGTTCCTTCACACGGTCTGATACCAGTCAGCCAGGTGCCTTGGGGGTTGGTGCTCAAGCAAGAATTGACTGGGGGTTGAGTGGGTGTAGACACCGGTCGCCATCTGATGGTGGGAGGCCTTGCAAACCTGCCTTACTTCACAAATGACTCCCAGCAAATGATTAATTCATCAGATCAAAATCTTTTAAGCTCCAGAATCACCAAATAAGCCTGAAAACCTTGGTAGAATGCTGGTCTTCTAGATCACAGCCATCTCTAATAAGATAAAATATTAATAGCATTTTAAATATGTTTAAGGAAATTCGATTTTCAAAAGATCATTATTTTCTATTTGGATAAATAGTTATGAGATTTAAAAACTATGTCATGACTCAGTTATTTGGGCTATTAATTTTTATATACCAGACTTATTGGAAGGGTGCATTTCATATGGGTAATCTGGTAAAAATGAATTTGATTAGTAAGCCTGTTTGTACACTTCTGCCTTGCAAGATCCCCACAAAACTAACTGCTCCATGTGGCCATTAAATACATGACACTTGTAACCATAGAAATAAATGTCAGCCTGAAATATTGAGGGACTCTAAGTCAGTATTTTTCCCACATTGAGAAGAAACCAAGGGTCAGAAAGATGAAATTATTTGCAAAAAAAAGCATATACTATCATGGTTAGGAGAATTCCCTGATCTGTCATCATGTTTTAAACCTGAGCTCTGGTACTTACATATAATCTTGGGCAAGCTGACTGACCATGTTAAGGCTTATCTTCTTTATATGTAACATGGAGCTAATAATAGTACTTAGAAGCTTATTTTATACTAAAGATTACAGTCAAAGAAGAAGACCATCTCAAGGAATTTTAAAAGAAATCTATAGGTTTGTAGATTGTTATAAACCTCTGTTTTCTCATTTGGAACTAGTGTGGAGTTGTTCTATCTTATGGGCCACTTCTGTTTCCATTTCTGTCTTCTGCTTTATCTTTGGTCAATCGAAACTGTGCTGAGAAGTGCTATAGCATAGCTGTTCAGCACTCTGACTCTAGGCTAGTCCACAGAAGACTGAATTTTAGTTCAGCCATGCGGTGTAGGGTAGTTAGCCTCTGACTCGGAGTCTTCACCTAAACATAAATATGATCCTGAAGCTGCATCATAGAAGTAAGTGAATTAACGTATGTAAAGCACTAAGAACAGTGGCAGGCACACTGCAAGTGGTGTGAGTGTTAGTAGTTAGTTGTTGACATGCTAAGAAAAAATGTGTGAATTGTTTTATTCAGCTTTTCTAAAATCTCCATTTGCCAATTCTACTATAGGTGACATAAATAACTAGAACATTCTTTCCAAAAAATATATATGAATCCTGTTTTGTTTTGTTTTAACAAATGCATACGCATCAATTTTGATTTTGTAGTGATGTATAAAAATGACTCCATTATTTTATTTTATTTTCTTAAAATAATCTAAGAAAAATAATTCTTACTATGTATTTTGTTAAAGTTTCCCAACTACTATTCAAGATGGTAATCACAATATTCTCATCACTCTATCAAGAATAAATGACACAGTCAAATCCACAATTACTCGTATGAAGACCTGGTTAAATATTGTGCAAATACTCAGATTCTCTGAAAAACTTTTTGAGAATAATAAATGTATTTATATCCATAAAGTTAATTTACTATATCCTTCCATCTTAAGCCAAATCTGGTTCTGTTATTAATGGTGTAGGTTATGCATTTCTGTATACTTTCATCAGAACTAAGTATATTCATCTTACACAGATATCATTTCTCTAAGATAGAAATTCAACACACATGTTTCCTCACTAAGTGTTTCAGTTAACTTCTATACAGCAAGGAAAAAAACCAAAATTTTGTGTCATGGTAAATTAATAAATAGTCTTTCTATTTATTAGAGTGTACATAATAGAATAATTATGTATTCATGGTGGTCAGTTTTCTATAAATATTGGAATCCAGTAATTACTATAAAACTGCCTGTTATTTACTCATTTGAAAAACTTAAAGGAGCATGAATATGCATGAACTACTTCTTGAAGTCATAAAATATATGTTTTCTTGCTCTTTGGGTTGCTATAGGAATATTTTGTGCTTTTAAAAATATATCTGCTACCTTCATCACGTTGGGCTAGACAGTGATAAAAGTGTAGTTTTGGTGCAGATATAATTCATTTATGATGAATTCTTTACTTTTCTTCTAGACAATTTGATCAGACATTTCCTTTCTCTTGTCTTCCTTTCCTTTCTCTTTTCTTCTGCCCTTCAGGGTAGAAACAACAAAAATTTGCCAGCTCTTTATCTCTCGTTTTTCTCTCTTTTCCAATATTATCACTAGTCACTAGCTAATCTGATTTAAAAAAAAAGTACAGAAGTATTAATGAAATAAATCCCCTTGTTCTCCACCCGTATAGTTCCAGGTCCTGGGCCATAATATGTTAAATGGATTTCTAGAGATAAACTTTGGTTGTCTTCTCCCTCCAGTTGATCCTCCAATTTTGGCAAGGAGGATTTCATATTAAATATTCAGATTTCTGTGAGGATAATATTTCACGTAGAACAGGAACCATCTATTAGCCCTCATATTTACCCAGGTTGGTGTCAACTTGCTTTGTTTGCTTAAAAGACAAGCTTTGGTTTCAGAAGAGTTGAATTTTCATTTTAGAAATCTAAGGAGTCTTTTCTGAACTTGCATCCTAGTTAGCATCACATTAATTTACAAAGCATTTCTAGAAATAAATTGCTATGGAATTCAGAAGTACATAAGAGTATATTATAATTAGAGAAAGCTAAAGATGTGATATAGTTTACCCAACAATTTGCTGAATATAAGGATGAAAAAGCTCACAGTTTAAAAAAAAAAGTGCTTGGCTCATTCAGCTAATTTTATTTGTGTATTTGTTAGTGTTGAGTCAGATCCTCCAAGTTCAAGAGCTACATTAGATTTTTTCTCCCTTCTGTTTGGGTACAAGATCACTCCTCTCCTCAGTGTTTCCCACAAATCCTCTGATACTTGAGTAGCTTAGAACAAACCACCAACCTACAAGTGAACATAGTCCCTCTACAACAAATATTCCCAGGAATTAGGAGGAGAAGAAGAGGACATAGCTTTTTCCTTTATTGCACCTTTCTGCTTCTTATGATTTTCTACTTCCTCCCCCTCACTCTCTTCCTCCTCCTACTCTTTCTCCCTCCAGTCTCCCTCTCCCCCCTCTTTCTCTTCTGCCTCTCTCCCTTCTTCTTCTTTTCTTTCTTCTTCTCCTCTGTGGTAAAAACATTTAACATGAGAGCTATCCTCAACACATTCTTTTTTTTAAGTTTATTGAGAGAGAGAGAGAGAGAGAGAGAGGGAACACAAGTGGGGAAAGGGCAGAGAGAGAGGGAGAGAGAGAGAGAATCCTAAGCAGGCTCTTACCTGTCAGCACAGAGCCCAATATGGGACTCAGTCACAAGGAACCATGAGATTATGACCTCAGCTGAAAACGAGAGTCAGAAACTGAACTGACTAAGCGGCCCAGGCACCCCTATCCTCAATCAGTTCTAAAGTGCACAATATAATATTGTTATCTGTCAACACAATATTGAACAGCATGTCTCTATTCATCATCCATACCTACAAATACACCTTGAGCAGCACTTCCCCAATCCTATCTCCACCCCCCATTTCCTGTTAAATACCATATCTACTCTTCATTTCTATAAATGTGACTACTTTTTATTTCTCATGTAAAGTGGAATCAGGAAGTATTTGTCTTGTGAATGGCTTGTTTCACTTTGCATAATATGCTGCAGATTCTATGTTGTCACTAACAGCAGAATTTTCCTTTAGATTTTTAAGGCTAAATCATATTTTATTATATGTATATAGCATATTTTCTTTTTTATTTATCCATCCAGGAAATTTACATTGTTTGCATGACTTGGATAATGCTGTAGTGTACAAGGGAGTGCAGCTATATCTTTGAGATCCTGATATCAATTCTTCTGAATATATACCCAGAAATAAGATTGCTGGAACTTATGGTAGTTGTACTTTTAATTTTTTGAGGGATGCCAAAATTTTTCCCACAGTAGGTGCACCATTTTTCATTTCTACCGTGAATGTTCAAGGGTTCTAATTTCTCCATATCATCAACAACAGCTGTTGTCTTTTTATCTTTAACACTAGCCATCCTAACATGTGTGAGGGGTTATTTCTTTGTGGTTGTTATTTGCATTTTTTAATGGTTAGTGATGTAGAGCATCTCTTCATATCTTTTCACATATAATAATGCCATTTGTATGATTTCTTTGGAGAAAGGTCTCTTCAAGCCTATTTTAAGATCAGATTATGGGGAGTTTGTTAATGGGTTGTAGAATTTTCTTTAATATTTTAGATCTTAACCTCTTTTGGATATATGGTTTGCAAATAACTTTCTCCCATTTTATAGGTTGCACTTTTACTCTATAGTTTCCTTTGCCGTGACGATTATGACTAGCTTTGAAATGAATGCTAATTAGAGAGATCTAACAATAGTGACTCCTCATGTAATTAATAGATAAATATTTTGCTTAATAAGTTATCATTTTAAAAATAGGGAAAATTATGATCCCTATGTGGCTGAGTTGGTTGAGTGTCCAACTTCAGCTCAGGTCATGATCTCACTTTTCCTGAGTTTGAGCCTCATGTCAAGATTTTTGATGACAGCTGGGACCCTGGAACCTGCTTTGAATTCTGTGTTTCCCTCTCTCTTTCTGGCTCTTTCCTGCATGTGCTCTCTCTTTCACTCTCAAAAAAATAGGGGGCACCTGGGTGGCTCAGTCAGTTAAGCGTCCAATTCCGCTCTAGTCATGATCTCAGGGTTCACGAGTTTGAGCCCTGCATCAGGTTCTGTGCTGACAGCTCAGAGACTGGAGCCTGTTTCAGATTCTGTGTCTCCCTCTCTGTCCTTTCCCTACTCGTGCTCTGTGTCTCTATAAAAAATAAATAAATAAACAAAAAATTAAAAAAGAAGATCACCATGAATGCAATAATATTGGGTGTTCCATTTTGCTTTTTCAATTTTTTATTCTTTTCATTTATAGTTATTTTCAAGTTGGTTTCCATATAACACCCAGTGTTCATCCCTACAAGTGCCCTCCTCCATGCCCATCATCCCACTTCTTTTCACCCCCTCCCCCATCAGCCCTCAGTTTGTTTTCAGGATTCAAGAGTCTTTCATGGTTTGCCTCCCTCCCTCTCCCCAACTATTTATCCCCCTTCCCTTCCCCTATGGCCCTCTGTTAAGTTTCTCCTTTTACACTTATGAGTGAAAACATATGGTATCTGTCCTACTCTGCCTGACTTATTTCACTTAGCATGACACCCTCGAGTTCCATCCACTTTGCTATGAATGGCCAGATTTCATTCTTTCTCATTGCCATGTAGTATTTCATTGTATAGATAAACCACATCTGTATCCATTTATTGTTTATGGATACTTAGGCTTTTTTCATGATTTGGCTATTGTTGAAAGTGCTACTATGAACATTGTGGTACATGTGCCCCTATGCATCAGCTCTTCTGTATCCCTTGGGTAAGTACCTAGCAGTACTATTGCTGGGTCATAGAGGAGTTCTATTGTTAATGTTTTAAGGAACCTCCACACTGTTTTCCATTCGGGCGGCACGAGTTTACATCCCCAACAAAAGTATAGGAGGGTGCCATTTCTCCACATCCTCGCCAGCATCTATAGTCTCCTGATTTGTTCATTTTAGCCACACTGACAAGCATGAGGAGGTATCTCAGTGTGGTTTTGATTTGTGTTTCTCTGATGGTGAGAGATGCTGAGCATCCATTCATGTCTCTGTTGGCCATCTGGATGTCCTCTTTGGAGAAGTGTCCATTCATGTCTTCTGCCCCTTTCTTCACTGGATTATTTGTTTTTCGGATGTCGAGTTTGGTGACTTCCTTATAAATTTTGGATACTAGCCCTTTATCCAATATGTCATTTGCAACTGTCTTTTCCCATTCCATTGGATGCCTATTAGTTTTATTGATTGTTTCCTTTGCAATGTAGAAGCTTTTTATCTCTATGGGGTCCCAATAGTTCACTTTTGTTCTTGATTCTCTTACCTTTGGGGATGTGTCAAGTAGGAAATTGCTGCGGTTGAGGTCAAGGAGGTTGTTTCCTGTTTTCTCCTCTAGGGGTTTGATGGTTTCCTGTCTGACATTCAGGTCCTTCATCCATATTGAGTTTGTTTTTGTGCATGGTGTAAGTAAGTAGTCTAGTTTCATTTATTTGCATGTTGCTGCCCAGTTCTCCCAACACCATCTGTTAAAGAGGCTGTCTTTTTCCCACTGGATACTACTCTCTCCTGCTTCATCAAAGATTAGTTGGCCATGCATTTGTGGATCCAATTCTGGGTTTTCTATTCTATTCCATTGGTCTGTGTGTCTGTTTTGTGCCAATATCCTACTGTCTTGATGATGACAGCTTTGTAGTAGAGGCTAAAGTCTGGGATTGTGATGCCTCCCATTTTGGTTCTCTTCTTCAGTATTACTTGGCTATTCTGGGTCTTTTGTGGTTCCATACAAATTTTAGGATAGTTTGTATTAGCTGAGAAGAATGCTGGTACAATTTTGATTGGGATTGCATTAAATGTGTAGATTGTTTTGGGTAATAATGACATTTTAACAATGTTTATTCTGATCCAAGAGTATGGAATTTTTTTTTCCATTTCTTTGTGTCTTCTTCAATTTCCTTCATCAGTTTTGTATAGTTTTTATCATACAGGTTTTTTATATCTTTGGTTAAGTTTATTCCTAGGTATTTTATGGTTTTTGATGCAATTGTGAATGGGATCAGTTTCTTGATTTCTCTTTCTGTTGCTTCATTATTGGTGTGTAAAAATGCAACCAATTTCTGTAGGTTGGTTTTGTACCCTGGTGAAGTTGGTCAGGTATTCCATGTAGGGTATCATGTCATCTGTGAAAAATGAAAATTTGACTTCAACTTTGCCAATTCATATGCCTTTTATTTCCTTTTGTTGTCTGATTGTTGATGCTAGGATTTCCAGCACTATGTTAAGCAACAGTGGTGAGAGTGGACATCCCTGTTTTCTTCCTGATTTCAGGGGGAAAGCTCTCAGTTTTTCCCTATTGAGGATGATATTAGCTGTGGGCTTTTCATAAATGATTTTTATGATGTTTAAGTAAGTTCCTTCTATTCCAACTTTCTCAAGGGTCTTTACTAAGAAAGAATTCTGTATTTTGTCAAATGCTTTTTCTGCATCTATTGACAGGATCATATGATTTCTATCTTTTCTTTTTTTAATGTGACGTATCACATAGATTGATTTGTGAATATCAAACCATCCCTATATCCCAAGAATGAATCCCATTAGATCATGATGGATAATTCTTTTATATGCTGTTGAATTCGATTTGCAAGTATCTTGTTGAGGATTTTTGTAGCCATTTTTTTTTCAAGGATATTGGCCTGCAGTTCCTTTTTTTTTTTTTTTTTTTTTCTGGGTCTCTGTTCGGTTTGGGAATCAAAGTGATGCTCACTTCATAGAATGAGTCTTGAAGTTTTCTTTCCATTTCTATTTTTTTAAATAGCTTGAGAATAATGGGTATTAACTCTGTATTAAATGTCTGGTAGAATTCCCCCAGGGAAGCCATCTGGCCCAGCGCTCTTATTTGTTGGGGGATTTTTGATAATTGATTCAATTTCTTCACAAGTGATGGGTCTGTTCAGATTTTCTATCTCTTCCCATTTGAATTTTGGTAGTGAGTGTGTGTTTAGGAATTTGTTCATTTCTTTGAGCTTATCCAGTTTGTTGGCATATAGTTTTTCATAGTATTCCCTGATAATTGCTTGTATTTCTGAGGGATTAGTTGTAATAAATCTATTTTCACTCGTGATTTTTGTCTATTTGGGTGCTCTGTCTTTTCTTTTTGAGAAGCCTGGCTAGAGCTTTATGAATTTTGTTTATGTTTAAAAAAAACCTGTTGGTTCCATTGATCTGTTCAGCTGTTATTGTTTTTTGTTTTTTTATATTATTTATTTATGCCCTGATATTTATTATTTCTCTTCTTCTGCTGGGTTTGGGGTGCTCTTGTTAATCTGCTTCTAGTTCCTTTAGGTGTGCTCTTGATTTTGTATTTGCGCTTTTTCTAATTTCTTGAAAGAGGCAATGTACTTTCCTCTTAGGACTGCCTTTGCTGCATCCCAAACAGTTTAGATTGTTATAGTTTCATTCTCATTTGTTTCCATACATTTTTTAATTTCTTCGCTCATTTCCTGTTGGCCCATTCATTCTTTAGTAGGGTATTCTTTAACCTCCATGTTTTTGGAAGTTTTCCAGACTTTTTCCTTTGATTGATTCCAAGTTTTATGGCATTGGGATCTGAAAGTGTGCATGGTATGATCTAAATTTTTTTGTATTTATTGAGGGCTGCTTTATGACACAGTATGTGGTCTATCTTGGAGAATGTGCCATGCACACTCAAGAAGAAAGTGAATTCTATAGCCTCAGGATGTAGTTCTAAATATATCTGTGAAATCCATCTGGGCCAATGTGTCATTCAGTTCCATTATTTCTTTGGTGATTTTCTGTCTAGTTGATCTATCCATTGCTGTAAATAAAGTATTAAAGTTGCCTTCTATTAGCACATTTTTACGTATAAGATTGTTTCTATTTGTGATTGTTTTATGTATTTGCGTGCTCCTAAATTCAGTGCATAATTTGTAATTGTTAACTTTTCCTGATGGATAGAACCTGTAATTATTATATAATGCCCTTCTTCATCTCTTATTACTGCCTTTAACGTCATTTGTCTGATATAAGTATGTCTACCCAAGTTTTCTTTTGACTTCAAATAGCATGATAGCTATTTCTCTATCCCCTTACTTTCAAACTTAAGGTGTCCTCAGGTTTCAAATGAGTCTCTTGTAGACAGCAAATAGATGGATTTTTTAAAATCCATTCCTATACCCTGTGTTTTTTTATTGGATCATTTGGTCCATTTACATTCAGTGTTATTATTGAAAAATATGGGTTTAAAGTAATTGTGTTCTCTGTAGGATTCATGCTTGTAGTAGTGTCTCTGACACCTTTTGTTACTTGCAACATTTCCCTGATAGAGTCCCCCTTAGGATTTCCTGTAGGGCTGGTTTAGTAGTTACAAATTCTTTCAATTTTTGTTTATTTGGGAAAACCTTTATCTCTCCTTCTATTCTGAATGTCAGGCTTGCTGGATAAAGGACTTTTGGCTGCATATTTTTTCCTTTCATCACATTGAAGATTTCCTGCCATTCTTTTCTGGCCTTCCACGTTTTAGCAGATAGGTCTACTCTTACCCTGATGTATCTCCCTTTGTATGTTAAGGCCCTTTTCTCCCTAGCTGCTCTCAGAATTCTCTCTTTATCCTTATATTTTGCCAATTTCACTATGATATATCATGCAGAGATCTATTCAAGTTACACCTGGGGGGAGTTCTCTGTGCCTCTTGGATTTCAGTGTTTGTTTCTTTCCCCATATTGGGGAAATTCTCATCTATAATTTGTTCAAGTACCCCTTCTGCCTCTTTCTCTCTCTTCTTCTTCTGGAATTCCTATGATAAGGATATTGTTCCAGTTGATTGCATCAACCAGTTCTTGAATTCTCCTTTTGTGCTCCTGGATCAATTTATCTCTCTTTTTCTCAGCTCTATTTTTTTCTATAATTGTATATTCTAATTAACCTATTCTCCTGTCTGCCTCTTCAATCCATGCAGTGGCCCCTTCCATTTTACTATGCACCTCATGTATAGCATTTTTAATTTATCACAACTATTTGTAAGACCCATCATCTTTTTAGCAATAGCTTTTCTGGTGTCTTCCATGCTTTTTTCAAGCCCAGTGATTAATTTTATGACTGTTATTCTAAATTCTTGGTCAGTTATGTTACTTATATCTGTTTTGAGTAATTCTTTAGCTGTCACTTCTTCCTGGAATTTCTTTTGAGGAAAGTTCTTCCATTTCATCATTTTGGCTCACTTTCTGTCTCTTTTAAGTTTTAAACCCTTGTTTTTGCTCTGCACCTATGAATTCTGCTATATTAAAGGATTTTTATTGACTGTCTACAGCATGTCCATTCAGGAAGTGTTCTTTTAATGGTTTCCCTTGGTCTCTCTTGTTGTGTCTTTGGTTATTTTAGTTCCCTACAGGTAGTGATATTTGGGACTCTCCACCATACATAGTTTGACTTGTTTTTTGAGGTAGACCTGGAAAGGAAAACAGACAGACTAACAATTATGGAACAAAAGCATGCAAATGCACAGAGAAATCAAACAAACAAGTGAAAAAATTGAAAAGGAAAAACAAAACATGACCAAACAAAAACAACAAAAGACAAAGGGCTGTCTAAAAGCATAAAAACCAGAAATCCCAGCTACAAATAAAGAGCACGGTGGAGACAGTCCTGAAAAAGAAAACAAAAAGACAAACACATAGCAATCAAAAGCACACAAAGGCACAGACAAATCAAACAAGCCAACCAAAAGGGGAAAAAAGGGTGGGGACAAAAACAACAAAAGACAAAAGACAGTCTTAAAGCATAAAACCAGAAATCCCAGCTACAAATAAAGCACACGGTGGGGGCAGTGCTGATGGAAGAGCATATACAAAGGGAGAAGTAAAAGGGTGCAGAAGAAGAGAAGTTAAACACTGACCAGGGAAAGAGACTAAAAGGGTTAATTCAGAGACAGAAACAGGAGAATATGGTAAGAGGTAAGGAGAAAAAGTGAAGATAATGTTACTCAAAGAAACTATACAGTCTGATTATCCTAGAGAAAGAGAAAGGAAGGTAGTGACAGAGGTGTAGAATATGCATCAAGATAATGGATTAAATGTGACTATTTAAATAAAGCAATGACCAGAGTGCCCAGTCCAGAGGAGGAGAGAGATAAGAATGAGTAAGAGAAAATATATCTGAATAGCAAGAATTGAGCTAGAGTTAATCAAAGCAATGAATCAATGTTGGTCTTGCCTTGGCTCCAGAAAAAAAGAAAAGGCAGCTTTCTAGCACAGTTGGGTGTGGTTTGGTATAGTCAGGTTTAGCCTCTACTGGGGGTCTGAGGTCAGCTCCCTAATGGTTGTGGGGAGAGAAATGGCGACATCCCAGTCCCTTCTAGAACCAAGTATTGCAACTCACTCTTTTGGTCCGATCTCCCTGTGCTGTGGGCATAGCCAAGGTGGGCTGAGTTGTATTTCCCAAGCCCCACCCCATTTCCAGATTTTAGTCTGTGCAGAGAAGCAGGAAAGTACGAGGGTGAGTTGAGAAACTGAAAGGGAATTTGGTGTGACTGGAGCTCAGAAAGTGAGGATAAAAAGAGTATCCTGTTTGGTCTGAGTAGGTCACATCAAGGTTGGAGCTTTTTCTGAAGAAAAGGAGGGGGACCATTTGGAGTTGATATTATAAAATTTACATCAATACCAGAATACTTTGAATATAGTATGGAAAGTAGATTGGAGATGGGAAGCACAAACTGATGCAGGATGTCCACTAGAAAGCTATTGCCCTCTATTAGAAAGAAATTGGCCCAGGGTAAATAGTAGTAGAGGTGAAAATAATTGTTATTTTATTAATCTTATCAATACTGAACTGAATTAGATGTTGCATTTATTATTTTTACTTTTTAGTTGTGATAGGCATTGATTTCTAATTGATAGGAAGTTGGTAAGAATTACTGAAATATATGAAGCTTGTATTTTTAAACTATTAAATATTATTTTAGAATTTTGTACTATAATTTAGGGTCCAACTATTATTTTATTTTATGAAAAGATTTAGGATTTACGTAAAAAAATCAAGAACCATTGATTTTTCCAGATTTTTCCAGATAGGACAAAGTATAAATATTGCTGTTTACTGTGATAGACAATAAAGAATAAGTTAGATCTTGGGGATGAGAGCAGTCAAAATTTATGCAATGCATGATCGCTAAATATTTGGTGCTTACCTCGTTAGAAAGGTGCTTGGTCTAAAATTCAATAAAAATACAGATATTAGTTGCTCTAATTAATTACACTTCCACATGTTAACTCATCTTTTTCTATCTTCCCTTCTTTCCCTTTACACTTGGCTATTAACGTGTTATTTTTGTTATAATTTGTTTTCTCACACGTAAGCTTAAAAAGAGGTGAATCCTTTCAATTAGGCCAAAAAGAAAACATTTTCTGGAACTAAATGAACCTGCATTTGAAATATCTTTCAGGCTCATAAATATCATTTTTCACTTGTTCTATGTCTATTATCTCTGCATGAAGCTCTAAAATACCAGTTTGTAAATGGCATTAAAGTATACACATTTTTATGGAATCTTTACAGTTCCTGATCCAATATTAGTGCCCCTAAATAAGAGCGATGTCCATGATTCCTTATTCATATGTATCTTCATTGATGTTGAAAGTTCTCTTCAAGAAGGTCTTAGTAAACATTCAATAATTAGATGGATTAGTGTTAGGCTATCTGACAACATGCATAGCATTTAATTTTGTTAACCTCAAGGGGACTTATTCTTTTCTTCTATCTCCACATTAGATTTTTGTTCTCTTCTGAAAAAGTCTTTCAGAAAATACAATGAAATCCGAGAAATGGATTGACTTTCTAAATTGTGAAAGGTCGTGGAAGATGTAAAGATACCAGGATTATACAGAGCAGTGATATCTCTCCTTTAGTGAGATCCTTTATAAGACCTCTATTGTGCTGGCCACAGTAAATATGATAAAAGTATCAAAAATAATATTAATTCTTAACAATAAAGCCTATAAAAACAGTGTGTGTTAGGCAATATAGATATATTATCTTACAAAACATCTGTCTCCATTTTAAGGTGGAAACTGAGGTCTTGAAAAGCAGTGTAAGACCCATTATTAGGTCACCTTAAAGGGTGCTGAGGGAAATGACATGACAAGCAGCAACATCACAAAATTGTTCTCTTCCATCTACCTCCCTGAGGGCCCATTCATTTTATGACCTTTCTCTTACCTTCACTTATCATAATTTGATTTAAATCTGGGGCGCCTGGGTGGCTCAGTCGGTTAAGCCTCCGACTTTGGCTCAGGTCAGATCTCACACTCGTGGGTTCGAGCCCCGCGTCAGGTTCTGGGCTGACAGCTGGCTCAGAGCCTGGAGCCTGCTTCTGGTTCTGCGTCTCCTTCTCTCTGCCCCTCCCCCTCTCATGCTCTGTCTCTCTCTGTATCAAAAATAAATAAAACATTAAAAAAATTTTTTAATTTATTTCTATAATATCTACATCACATTTTACTTTTTAAAATTCTCTTTTATAGACCTGCCTTTCAAGCTTATCATTATCAAATGTAAAAAGCCAATTGGTTGGTGGACATTTGGGTCATTTCCACTTTTTATCTATTATAAATAATACTACTCTGAACATTCATGTACAAGGTTTTGTATGAACATACGTCTTGATGTATTTAATGAGTTATATGGTGACTCTGTTTAGCTTTCTGAGAAGCTGCTAAGCTGTTTTTCAAAGAAGATACACAATTTTACATTGCCACCAGTAATACAGAAGGGTCTAGTTTTGCCTGATCTTTGTCTATACTTGTTATTCTCTATCTTTTTTTTTGGTTTGGTTTTTGTTTTTTTTTTAGTACCAAACTAACATTTATTTTTTTTATTTTTTATTTATTTTATTTTTTTTACTTTATAAAGTTTCATATTTTTAACATATGCAATTATTTTCCATCATTTACAATACAGTAGTTACAATGACACTCCAAACAGAAAAGCAAAGTAAAAAATCAAAACACTTTATTATGTCCATCAATTTATGAATGGGTAGATAAAATATGGTGTGTTCATACAGTGGAAAACATTCAGCCATACAGCGAATGAAATGTTGATCCATGCCATATCAGGGATGACCCTTGAAATATAAGCCAAGCAAAAGAAGTCAGATACAATCGGTCACATACAATTGCGTTTATATGTATTTTCAGAAGAGGCACATCTGTGGTTCACAGAGCTGGGGCAGGGAGAAATGGGGAGTGACTTCTAATAGACATGGGGTATTTACAGAATGATGAAAATTCTCTGGAGGTAGACAGTGATGATTGGCTCTACCATCTTATAAGTATACTAAAAGCATTGACACATACACTTCAAAGGTAAATTATATGTTATAATAAAATACATTGCTGTAAAAAAAGCCAATTAGGCTTCTAATTCTAAAATGATAATGATCATAATGATAATCGTAACAACAACAGTAATTATTATGGAGGTTGGGGAAAGAAGAGAGATGGCAGGGAAGAGGAAATAAAATGACTATTGTACCTTTTAATGTTTTCCTAACAAATCTGTTTCCTTTTCTTGTTGATGGTTCTGCCATCCACTAAGTTATTCAAATTAGAAATCTCAAAGTGATTGGTCCTTCTTTCACCCAACATTCTACATATTTTCACAAAATTTAGTGTCTTTGATATCAGGGTTTTTGTATTTTTGTTTTGTTTTGTTTTCTTCTTAATAATCACTGTTCTCATTCCTACCTCCACTTTCATTACCATTTAAAATAACTCTGGGCCCATTAGTGGCTCAGTGGGTTAGGTGAAGAGCTCTTGATTTGTGCTCAGGTCATGATCTCATCAGCCATGAGATGAAGCTGTCTCTGCCCTCTGCACTGACAGCACAGATTCTTTCTCTCCCTTTCTCTCTGACCCTCTTACAACTGCACGAGGATGTGTGCATGCTTTCTCTGTCTTGCCCTAAATAAATAAACTTTAAAGGAACTCACCTATTAATCATGGCAGTATTTTCTAATGATGACCTTCTCTTCTATTTCCATGCTGTCCTGTATTCAAATCTATTCTACCGGGCTACCTTGATCATTATTCTGCTACCATAGAATTCTGGCCATATCATTCGTCCAATGACGGTATTAATGAGAACTGTATGGTACAGTGAGCCCCTCACACATGTGTTGCAGTCTTCTTAGGCAGGCTCATTTTTAAACCACTTCACTGCTGTTCTTCCGACCCTGGCACACCTATTTATACAGGACCCAGCACATTATATTCTGTTTTGTACTGCTTTACTTTTGATCATGTTGTTCCTTTTGATAGATATTCTCTGATTAAAGAGATGTACACTTAGAAATGACAGGGAGTGAAACATATCTCAGAATTGCTTAAGAAAAGTAAGTATTTGGGGGTAAAGGCAAGTATAGAGAGGATTTTAGATAGACTTTATGCAGAGACCCAAACAGTACCTTCATCACTCTTCTAGTTTCTTGTTTCTGCTTCTGATGGAAGATGTAGATGAAACAGCTTTACAAATCTACAATAGCAAGATTTCACGAGGAACTGAAGAGGAGGAGACATTTGTCAGTTTGAGCCTCATACTCTTCAGTGAACACATCTCTTTGGGAAGATGGATGGGCTTTTGAGGTTAGTCCAGGTCATGTGCCCACCCCTTAAACATGGTACTCAGGAATCATGAATGATAAAATGGCCCGTCCACTGAGATCAAATGGAATGAGAGGGAAACAAATTATTAACAGCAAATATTAAGTGTATATGTTTCAATTTTTAGCTTTTCTATAAAATTAGGCTTATGACCCACTGTGAATTAGTTTTTATTTAGGGTATATAGAAAGATTTGAGATTGTTTTTTCTACATGAATATCCAAGTGTTGCATACCTTTTGGTAAAGGCACTTACCATTGTTTTTTTGTTTTTGTTTTTTAATTGTGTGTGGGTTTCTTTTCCCTTCAAGAGTCTATTTAAATTCAATTTAGTTAATGTGTAGTGTAGCATTGGTTTCAGGAGTAGAATTTAGTGATTCCCTACTTATATACCCAGTGCTCATCACAAGTGCCCTCCCTAATGTCCGCCCCCATCTAACCCATCTCCCCCAACCACCTCCCCTCCAGGAATCCTTAGTTTGCTCTCTGTAGTTAAGAGTCTTATAGTTTACCTCCCTCTCTTTTTTTTTATTTTAATTTTCTTTCCCTTATCTGTTTTGTTTCTTAAATTCTACACATGAATGTAACCACATGGTTATTTCTTTCTTTAACTGACTTATTTTGCTTCACATAATACACTGTAGTTGCATCCATACTGTTGTAAATGGCAAGGTTTTTTTAAGGCTAATATTAAATTGTAGCCTTTTTTGATTGGATTGCTCTGTCCTCTATATCAAAAATGAAATATGAACATATATGTGGGGGATCTATACTATTCCACTGACCTATTTACCATTTCTTAAATGTTGTGATTTGCTAATATCTTTTAATAAGCTTTACAGGCAGGTAGTTCATTTCCTTTTATTTCTACTTAATTTTTAATATTGCTTCAGACATTCTAGTTACTTTGAATGTCATGTGAATTTTATAAGTAACTTGTCAAAATAGCTGACTTGTCAAAATAGTAACTTGTGCAAAATAACTTACTGTGGTTATACTTGAAATTGAATCTATAGAATTATTAAGGAATAATTGACATTTAACTGTTATTAAGTCTTCTTATAATCATGGCATGCCTCTTCATTAAGTCTTAAATTTTCTCTCTTGAATGTTTTTGAGTTTTCACTATCACAGTCTTGCATATATTTTTGAAATGTATTCCTATGCATTTGTTTCTTGATACTAATATAAATAGAATACCTTTTGAGTTTTGGTTTCTAATAGAATGATGTTCATATATAAAAATATATTCTATTCATATGTTAAACTAACCCACTGTGATTTAGCTAAATTCGCTTATTAGCTCTAGAAAGTGTATTGTAGATTCCTTAAGATCTTTTATGTAAACAATATTCTATGTGTGTATTGAGGAAATTTTACATTTTTATACTCTGCTTATTTGCCTTGTTACAACAGCTAGACATCCAGTACCAAGTTGAAAGGAAAGTATGAGACTTGGTATCCTAATTTGTTTCAATCTTAGGATAAAAATGTTCAATATTAAATGTAAAATATGTATTCCAGGGGAGTCTTAAAGGTGCTCTTTTTAAAGCTGTGGAAGTTTATTTTTCTAGTTTGCACTTTTGTTTTTAAATTGTGAATTCAGTTGAATATTTCTAACTCTCTTCATGTATTGAAATGAACCCACAAATTTTTTTCAATTATTTTATTAACATGATTAATTAAACTGATTAATATTTAAAAGTTAAATTAACCATGCACTCTTGGAAGAATACCAACTGGAAATGATGTGTCATACTTATTCTATATTGCGGGATTTGATTTGATGATGTATTCTTTATAAGACATTAGTCTCTAATTTCTTTTCTTTAAAAGAAATTGGTGTCAAGATTTGATATTTGAGTAAGGTTGTCCTTGAAAAATGAATTGAAAAGTGTTTCCTGTTCTATTCTTCAAAAGCATTTTTATAAACCATGTAATTAAATTTTATTAAATATTTGATTCAATTCAACAGTAAAATTTTCTGGGCTTGGAGTTTTCTTTGTAGGAATTTTTGTTAAAAGCTCAATTTATTCAATAGAGGGCATTCAAAATTCTCTGCTCTATCTTGTTTGTTTTAGCAAGTTGTGTTTTTTTAAGGTGTATGTTTTATGTAAATTGTCAAACTTCTTGACATAAAAGTGCTTATTATCTTTTTAATGTCTACAATCTCTAATGATATGCTTTTTCATTTCCAGCACTGGTAATTTGTATTCTTTCACTTTCTTGTTCTTTTGTTCTTGCTAGGGATTCATCAAATTCATTAATCTTTTCAGTGAACCAACTTTTTAATGTAAAAAATTTCTAATGTGCTTGCTGTATTTAGTTTATTGATTTCTGTTCTTTTTACTCACTTTACATGCTTTGGCTTTAGATTATTCTTTTATTTCATTCTTATTAAGAATTAACCTTAGATTTTTATTTTAGACATTTTTTTAGTTTCCAACATTAGCATTTTTAATGCTATAAATTTCCCTCTAAATACTGCTTTAGCTGATTCACATATAATTTGACATATTTTTATACTTAATATATTTTATTTTTAACCCACGTGATTTATTATTTGATCAGGAGCTTATTTAAAATTATGTTCTTTAATTTCCACATATTTGGGTTTTAATTTTTAAGATATTTATTATTTATTCCTAATTGAGTTTTACTGTTGCCAGAGACATTACACTGTATGATTTCAATCCTATTAAATTTATTGAGTACATTTTTATCACCCCAAATATGATCTGTCTTCATTAATGTTTCTGTTGCACGTGAAAAGAATGTGTACTCTGCTCTTTATGTGAGAAGTATTCTATAATATTCATTAGATCTAGTAGCTTTGATAGCATAATCCAATCTATACGTCTTCTGACTTCCTGTTTAATTGTTCTCTTAATTTTTGAGAAAAAATTGTTAAAATATACTGTGATTATGGAATTATCTATTTCTTTAATTTTCTCAATCTTTGCTTTATATATTTGAACATATATTATTATTCAAAAAATTAAATTGTTATATCTTCCTGAAGAAATCACTATTTGTCATTTTAAAATGTCCATATATATCTCCAGTCATGCTAGTTTGCTTCAAATAATAAAATATTTATATAGGCCTATAGCTTTCTTATGCCTACATTCTGTATTATATATATTTCCCCATCTATCTAGTAAGGTTCAATATATCTATTTATATACATCACGTTTCCCCTTTGCAGATAGCATATCCTTAGAGCTTGTCTTTTTATGACTTTTATAATTTGGTTTTTAATTGAAATGTTTTTCCAGTAGGATATGTCATTTTTATGTAGATGAGATTTTATAATTCTATTTTACATCTTCAATTTTTTTTTGTTTTGTAATCTTAATTTTTACATTTAAAAATTAATGTTTGTTTATTTTTGAGAGACAGAGAGATACAAAGCAGGAGTGAGAAAGGGACAGTTTCTGAGGCAGGCTTCAGGCTCTGAGCTATCAGTACAGAGCCTGATGTGGGGCGCAAACTCATGAACTGCAAAATCATAACCTGAGCTGAAGTAGGACACTTAATCGACTGAGCCACCCAGGCGACCATATTTTTACATTTTAAAATTTATTTTATATTTTTTGATTCTTCTTTCTCCTTGTTTCTCTGATTTCCTTTACCTGCATTATTTTTTATTAACTAAACATTTTTAGTTTAAATTTTATTTTGATATGTCCATTTATCTTTGCATTCAATTTTTAGAGTTTCACTACAGATTACAATATATTTCTTAAAATTTTGTAGTTTACTTAACATTAATAATATGCAGCATATTTAAAATGTAGAAATGTTTCAAATATGTTGGAATATTGATTCCATTTCTAATATATATGATTTTATATGCATCACATCTGTAGACATCATACAACTACTAATATAATATTAAATTTGTTATTTTAAATAACTGTATTTTATAGAAACTTCAGATGAAAACACCATTTTGAAAAATTTACTTATAACCATCATTTCTGATCTCTTTTTTACCTACATTCTAGGATATTATTTAATATTCCTCTTTGTTCTGAAAAAGTTTCTATAACTTTGTTGCAGTGAAAGTTTTTTAGGCACAAATTATATTAGTTTATTTTAATGGAATATGGTATTATTTTCATTTTTTAAATATATTTCTACATATATATTTTTGGATTGACTATTTTTTCCTTCCAATGTTATATAGATGTTATTTCATTGTCTTCTATCTCCAAAACCTGTAATGAGTTCATAGCTGAATTTGGTTCATTCCTTTATGTAATTTTTCATTCTTTTCTAGTTGATTTCAGGATTTTCTTCTTGTTTTATTTTCACTAGCTTGACTTTGATGGGTCTAAATATGAATATTTTTGTATTTATTCTGTTTGGGGTTGCCTGAACCTTTGAATTTGCAAATTTATATCTCTTTTTATAGAGATATATATCTTTATCTATATATCTATCTATATGTCTATATCTATCTACATTAGAGGAATTTTAAGCCATTATTTCTTTAATAAATTATATGCTACATTTTCTCCCCTCTCTAGGATCCAAATGTTAGACATTTTAATATTGTCCCAGAAGTTCAGGAAGCTGTTTATATTTTTCTATCTCTTTACTTTTTTCATTTTTTTAATGTTATTTACTGTTTTTTTTAATATTTTATTTATTTTTGAGAGAGAGAGACAGTATGAGCAGGGGAGGATCAGAGAGAGGGAGACAGAATCTGAAGACAGGCTCCAGGCTCTAAGCTAGCTGTCAGCACAGAGCCCAACGTGTGGCTCAAACCCACTAACTGTGAGTTTGTGGCCTGGACGCTCAGCCGACTGAGCCACCCAGGTGCCCCTCTTTATGCTTTTTCTAAAGATTGAATCATTTGTTTCCATTCACCAATCAATCACAGGTTTACAAATTCTTTCAACAACATGAATCTGCTATTCATTTGATCTATTAAAAAATAGATATTTCATGTTTTAATTACAAAATTTTATTTTATTCCTTATTTCATTTCTAATTCTTGATTGGGTGTTTCAACTCTGTCATCCATTATGAACATATTTTCATTCAGCATAATTTTTAAAAATCTTAAAATTTTGTCTATTATTTCCAACATATCATTTGTGGGATGGTGCTTAATCTGTTTCTGTTTCTTTGGGCACTATTTAATTTTTGGATTGTATGCTGGACACTGAATAATGAATTGTAAAGATTCTGAATTTTTATCTGTTACCCTGAAAAATACACATTTAAAAAATATGCAACTAGCTTGGTTGAACTCAAACTTCACAGACTATTGCCACCAAGGCAGACAGCAACTAAAATCTCTTCAGTTTTTCAGTCTTCACTATAGTTCTTTGATTTTCCTCAAGCATGTCAGGTTAATTGCTCAGTCAATGGTTTGGGCAGAAATTTTCCACATTATATGGGTTTCCCAATGGTGACACGGTCCCTCTTGGTTTTCCTTTTTCACTTTCCAACTACTGTGGTTTCCCCAAATTCTCTCCTCCATTTCTTTAAGCTTTTCTATTCCCACATCAACCATTCCACATGGTAAAAACTGGAACCTGTCCTCAAAGTACAAACTGCAAAATAGGTGAAGCTAAAATAAGGCTATTTATTTCTTCCTAGTGTCAATACCCCATCAGTATATGTCTGCATTTGTTCACTCTCTAGTACCTTGAGTTAGGTTTCATGTATTGTCCACAGTTTATATTTGTTATCTGTGAAAGGATTATCACCATAATGTGACTCATAATTTTCCATTGTGCCTGTTGTTTGGTTTTCTTATTATTTTTTTGTAAAGCGTTGACATATTTTTCTTAATTATTGAAGTATAGTTGGCATACAATGTTGTAGCAGTTATAGGTGTACAACATAGTGATTTAAAATTTCTGTACACTATTCAATGCTCTCTGCAATAAGTGTAGTCGCCTTCTACTATTACAATATTCTTGACTATTATCCCTATGCTATACTTTTTAATCTCCACAACTTACTTATTTTATAACTAGAAGTTTATACCTCTTAATTACCCTCACCTAGTTTGCCCTTCAACTGTTTTGCCTTTCTCACTTAATTTGTAAAGGACAATATGCTTTGTAAATATATATTAAAATATTAATATTTTTAAATTTAATGTTCACTTATTTTTGAGAGAGAGACATAGAGTATAAGAGGAGGAAGGGGAGAGAGAGACACACACACAGAATTTGAAGCAGGCTCCAGGCCACACACATATATAGAGAGAGAGGTACACTGCTGCTGTCATTGAGATTAACTATTAATAGATTTGTTTATAAGTTCTAGAGTTATATCTGTACTCAAGTATTACTTTACAAAATCATTTGTTAGTAAGTGTTAGTGTATGTTTACAAACCCTGATATTATGCTAAGTCTTATTCTGACATTTTTTTCCTTTATTATCATTTTTTTGACTATTCCATGTTCTTCTATCCATATCATTCTGACCTTCATTATCACCTTCTTCACCTCAAAATCTAACATTTATCTTGTGTTTACTCTATTCCATTTTTACACATGCTAGTACATGTATACATTTTTACTATACATAACAGTATATATTCCTTTCTTAAACTTTTTGGTTAGAAAATTGTGATTTTGTCTTGATTTTCAGGCTATTAAGCATCTAAAATATAGTGCTTAAAGCTTCCAACATATAAACAATAGACCTATATATATATAGAATGTCTATTTTTTTCAGTTTCAACTGTGTAATACAACAGAACATATTCAGGTATTTATTCAAGTATTCACTTATTGCAGCATTAAGGTTACATCTTATAAAAATTATATTGGCAAATCACTGTGTGTATACAAAACATTAATCAATTCGTTAGGTAAAATTAAGTCAGATTAAGAGTCATGAATGCAATGCTAGAGACTTTGTAAATTATGCTTAAGCAACAGAAAACTAAGAAAAATCCCCAACCAATGGAACAATATGATTACAATGACTTGATTTGCAGTTTGAATGTCACTCATAAATTGTACAATGTTATGACAAGAAGAATAATGATCAAACCATTGCAAAAGTTTGAGGAAGATCCTGTGTACTGGAATCAGGCAGTAGAAAAAGAAAATTATGAAAAGGGTATGGATGCTAGAGATCACTTACATAAAGAAGTAAATCACTTTAACAAATTACTAGTATTAAAACACAAAAAATGTACAAATAAGTGCTAAATGAGGTCTAGTTATTAAACAATATGAAGGATGAATCAGAGCAAACCAATTGTTTTTTAAGTAGCTAAGGATAACAACTCTGAGTCTTTAAATCTTCCACTTGCTTCTCTGTCAGAAATAGTTCATGTTTGCTTTCAAAGAATTGCAGCCTTTTATTTGGAAATATAGCATTGTGGGAAGTGCTCAAACATACATACTACTGTTTAAATACAGAGAAGAAAGTTAACTAAATTGCTCAGAACTTTTATAAATTACAGACATAGGTGCAACAGTTACATTTCAATCAGCACGTTGTTTAAATTATTTCACCTACTGTGTTGAATAAATTATGTGAAACATATTATCAATTATGTAATTACAAGGGCCAAAACGAAGGGGACTTGTGTTTTACGCTTGTGCACATTTAACAGACTGTTAATGCTCTTTTCAATAATGCCCAAACCTATAGTGGTTATGCAGAAAAAAGAGTTGAATGTTTTACATATGTTCCTCTCAGATAATGATATATATTATTTCTGTAATGAAATGTTCTAAAATGTGCTTCACATCCTTTTTGATTAAAAAGAACTAATTTTAAATCCATGATTAATACAGAAGACTACAACTTGAAGCCGGTTGAACATTTTAAACTGAAGATTTTCTCATTTTTGTCAACTTTTTCTGTTTAATTTTCACAAGCACTACCTTTACTTTTGTTACATTCAGAGATGCTGCTGCTTCCTGGAGAACTATCTGTCTAGATATTTCTTCTTTCATGACATATCTACTTCCATTTCCTTATTTATATTAAATCTTAGGGGTTTTTGTAAGTTATTGAACTGGAAGTTCAAACAAGTGACTCACTGTCAAAGAATAGGTTACTAGTTTATTAATATTTTAACATTTTCCTTGGGCAAATATTAAAGCAATTGCCATTAAGTGAAGGATTTAGGAATAAACCACACCTGGATACCAGACATAATTGTTGTCTAGGACAAACAGCATTATGTTGAAAGGTTTTTAACCAAAGTATTTATTACTTATCCTATTAGAACTGTTTTCAGACATGAATCATAGATGATCAACCTCTAAGATGGATATATTTCATTTGAAATGAAAATATTTTGCATATTTTTTGAAGAGTCATATTGATATAAAGAACATTCCTCACTTCTTTATAATGATTTTGTGGGCTACAGAAAGTTTGCATTTTAAAACATTAGGTGAAAGTAAAATAAGATTCTCTTAAAATGAGGCAGTGTCTGTTATGAACACTGTTCTTAGAGTTGATTGGATGATTTAATGTAATTACATAAAAGAGTTGAATGCTGTGCATATATCTCTGTTATTAACCACATAAGTGGTACACATCAAATAAAACCTTTCCCTGACATAAAAATAACAAATCACTTAAGTGCATTGATTGTGCTTAAGTACATTAAGTCTCAGATAATTATATTCTTTTTAATGCCATACATAAAAGCGGTTTCCTCTTAAGGTGAAATATTTAATTTTATTCTGTATGCTTTGACAGTCTGCTACTTTGATAGAAGGAGGTATTAAGAAAGAGAAAAAAGAGAGGATGGGGGAAAGAGAGAGAGAGAGAACCAGAGAAGTGTTTGAAAACAAGAGTATCAAGAGTGTCATCCATCATTAATGGAAAATGAGAGGCACAGCCCTTAAATGCTGCTTATAGTTTACTTCTATCTTACTACCTCATTTTACTTGTAGCTTTACCTGTGTGATTATTTGTGTGACTTGGCCAGGTTATTTTCTCCCCTTGTGCTTCTGTTTTCCTATCTGCAAAATGAGGATGGTAGTAGTATTTCTTTAAGGAGGCTATTTGTCGGGATTTAACGAGACAGTATCTGTAATGCTTTTAGCTTTATGACTACCACATTTTCACAAAGAGGACACTGAAGAGAAATTGTCTTAGAACCAGTTTTTTCCTATATGATTTAACTTCTTAAAGAGATTGTTTAATTTCACTGAAAAACTCTGAAGGGGAAAATAACGAAGACTTTATGGTAGGAAGATTTTATTCTTTATTCCTAAAATAAACTTTTTCATTCCTTTTATTTTTAAGAGTGGTTTCTTTTATAGGTCAATTCTATGAAATTTTTAATACTGGTCAAGGATATTCATTAAAGTCATCTTTGTTTTTAAATCTTGATTATTAATGCTTTATTAAAATATTCTTAACCATAACATAGACAATTACTACAGTAAAAGCCCGTTAGTACAATGAACATATATTAATTCAACACATATTTATTGGGTTTTACTCCATACTTGGTAGAATGCTAGCCATGGGTGGTACACAGAAGAATAGGACAGCCAGAATGAAACTTCAAGCAAGGTCAAGCCGAGGGCTGTTTCAGCCTGAAAGCCAACCTTCCAGGGAAATCTGGGATGCATATTAAACCTAAGTGTTGTCTCAATCCGAATTAAGGGAGCAGGGTCTTTCTAATCCTCTAGGCCACAGCCATTGATTAAGGGTTTTCCGTAAGGAAAGGGGTTCCCAAGAACTTCTGACTCTCTGCCCTGAGCACAAATTCGTTCCAATAGCTTGAAGGCTGACTGTGATAGAAAAGTCACAGGTGAAGGTTGTTGAAGGCAATTCAGCATTTGAAGTGGTGAAAAGGGGTGTACACAAACTGTGAAAAAGGTACAAGATGATCTGAAGAAGCACTAGACATTTCCTCTACATATTTCCAACATAAGTTTTGTGATGATTGAATAAAATAAACACATATAACATTTACTGAGTACCTGGCACAGTCAGAACTGAATACGTATTAAGTATAAATGAACATTTTTTAAGAATTTACAGGTGGGCATCAAGCCTAGTTTTGGTGGGGGACATGACCCTTAAAAGGATTGGTGGGAAAACTAAGAGTCAGGTGCCTATGCTCTCTCTCAAAGCATGGTTAAATGAGAAGATTTATTTTAGAGAAATATAGGGATGAACAAAGAGAGTGTGAAAGACAGAGAGAAAAACGCAGGTGTAAAAGTCACAGACAAAAAAGAAAAGGCATTAGAGAAATGTGGTATTTTCCTCTGACCTGAGTTGGCTCTGAAAAGAGAAAGTGTAGAGGTCAATAAGTACTGTTAATGGTGCATTACTTGAGGATTCATTCACTCATCCATTCATTCACTCAACTAGTGTTTAACGAGGGTTGTTTGTTTGTTTTCACATACCAGGCACTCTTTTAGAAAGTGATTAAAACATACATCATTGATCTAAATAAAGATCACTGTACTTGTGGCTTATAATAAAGAAGTCCAGTCAATAAGCAAAAAACAAAATACATAAATAAAATATGTAGTATGTTAGGTGGTGATAAATGTTTCAGAATAAAGAAAAAAAGTAGCATGAGGGTGTCTGTCAGAAAGTGCTAGGATGTTATATTTCCAAAGAGGGTGGTTAGAGTAGGTCTTATTGGGAAGGTAATGTCTGAATAAAGACTTGAAGGAGTTTTACTGAGCAACTGACATGACTAATATATTAAGAGAAGTTAATATATTAATATTAATATATATTCCTTAATATATTAAGGAAGTTAGGCTCGTAGAGAAGAGTAAGTACAGAAGAGAGAAAATCAGTACATGATATCAAAGGGATAACAGGATCAAGATCATATAGGCCTTATAGGCCATTACAGGCAGTTAATTTATCTCTTGCTCTGAATGAAAAGAAGAGTGACTGCATCGTTTGAGTAGAGGAGGGTGATGATCTGAATGTTTTTTTTTTTTAACATTTATTCATTCTTGACAGACAGACCATGAGTGGGGAAGGGGCAGACAGAGAGAGGGAGACACAGAATCCAAAGCAGGCTCCAGGCTTTTAGCTGTCAGCACAGAGCCTGACGTGGGCTTGAACTATGACCATGAGATCATGACCTGAGCTGAAGCTGGATGCTTAACCAACTGAGCCACCCAGCTGCCCCATGAGTGTTTTTACAAAATTACCCTATTGACCATATTGAGAGCTGACAGGGAAGGGGAAGGGAGTAGCATTAGCAGCCAAACCGTTTAAGAGCCTATTGCCAATAAGGTGGAAGATTATGGTGGCTTGAAAATGTTTGCTGAAACTGGTGGATTCCAAATATATTTTGATGGTACATCTAGGATTTCCTGGTAAACTGGAAGTAGTATATGAAACAGGGGCATCAAGAGTGACTAAGAGATTTTGGCCTCAAGCAACTGGAAGAAGGGAATTGCCAATAACTAAACTATGAAGACTGTGAGTGTAGCATGTTGAGAGTTGGGGTGAGGCCGATTCAGTTTGGGATTAGTGGCGATTAGATGTGCTATCAGGCATTCAAGTGGAATGTCAAGTCAGTAGTAAGATATATCTTTTGACTTTTGGAATGAAGTCTAGTTGAAAATAGTAATTTGGAAGTTGTTTGCATATAGATTGTATTTAAAGCTGCATGACTAAATGAAATTATGAAGAGAGCGAGTCTAGCTAGAGAAAAAGAAGACCAGGCAAGATAGGTTTTATGTGATGTAAAAACATAACATGTGGAATGATTGTTTTAGATTGTTCTCTCTGGTAGCACAGAGAGACTAGTTAGGCCTTTCCCCAGCTCTGATTTGTTTATCTTTCGTGTGTAAATCAGAAAGCAGACTTTGGTGAACTTATTACTGAAATTGTTAGGCAAGTCTTCTGGGAGCACTGCTTAAAAATTATATTTCTTATCAAAACCTGTATCTCTTGCTGCATAAAACTTAGTGGACTGAAACAGCAGACATTTATTATCTGAGGTTTTGTGGGCCAGAGATGAATCCTCTGTTCTAGAGTCAATCACAAGGCGGCAGCCAAGGTATCAACCAAAGGTACATTCTTATCTGAAGGCTCAAGATGAGGAGGAATCTTCACATCTCCTTCACACGGTTGTTGACTGAGTACAGATTCTCAAAGACCATATTTGAGCTGAGGGTCTTATTTCTTCTAGAGGCCGTACTCAGTTCCTTACCATACAGGCTTCAGCAGCTTGTTCCTCTTCAAAGCAAGCACATGAAAAGACACAGATAAGGATGGGGGAGAAAGAGAAACAGAAGTCATAGTTTTTGTAATCTAATCCAGGAAGGCTCATCCATAACTTTTGTCATATTCGATTCATTAGAAGTAAGTCAGTAGTCCAAGGCCACAGGTAAGAGAAGGGATCTCCCAAGATGGATACCAGGAAATAAGGTTATTGCAGACCATATCAGAAGTTACCTACCATATAATACATATTATTAAATGGTTATGGTCTTAGGTGTTATTAATTCTATTTACTAACAAGTTTAAATGCCTTCCTTGATCTTCTTTATATCGTCCTGGAAAAATTATCTTTCCTTTCTAGAAACTATCTACCTGCTTTTTGATGTATCAGTAAAGAGTCATCATTTTTGTATGTGGTCTCTTGCTAGGTATTGTTTAGTACAGGATTTCTAAATATTTAATACTGGTGCCAAGAACTGCTTGTCCATAACACCTTTTTCTTGTAAATTTTAGGGAGAGCATCCGTGTGTAATTATGAGAAAAAAAGTAATCATTTAGGGATTTTCTTCACCTTTGAAATAAATGTGTAAATAAACTCAAGTAGAGTAGAAAATTTACGATTTTTCAGAGTAAAAGATATTAGCTGTGCTCATTTGGCAAGCCTCCTTTTCTCATTTCTCAGGGTCTCCCCATCCCTTTCACGTGGTGACATATATCTACACACAGATGTCTATACGTCTATTCTCTCAAGAAGAGTTTAAAAAGCTCAAAAGAAGTTAACATAACAGGCTTTGCCAATGAAATGTCCATTCTTAATTACAGGGGCCCCAAATCAATTTAGTTTGGTAGCATTTCTCATTTCAGTTTTCTTCTCTGCTCATTTCTATTTGTCACTTACTTGCTGCCCCTTGATTCAGACTGTCAACAACTGACATAATATGTTCCTAAACCCAACATCTGATTTCTGGCACCAAACTTTACCCTGTGCAACAACAGTCAAATACCTATGTCAGTCTAATGATGTTTATCAGGCCTGATAAGCATTTGCATCTCCATTTGTGACAGACTGGAGGAAAATTTCAATAAAATACCTACATTTATATAATGTTGCTCACTGTGTCTATTTTAAATAAATACCTCTTACATTTTGCTGTAAAGTCATTTTCCATTTTTTATCACTATGTGTGGCTGAACATTATGGAGTGGGATTCACAGCTTTTCATAAGAATATCAGGTGGATGATTCAAAAACCATCAATAAGTTATGGATGAAATGTACAATAATTTTAAGTTGTAAAATTTATAGAAAATCATAATTGCAGAATTGTAGAGACTGAATTTATTTTCAAAGATTAAGGAGCTAGAAGAATTTACATGTCCAAGTACTTATTTAAAGAAAGAATGTTCCGAACAAAAGAAACAGGCTATACAAAGACATGTTTATAAAATATGTAAGCCATCACCTTATAAGACATATGTTAAAATATCTATGCTTTAACAATGCCATGGGTCTAAACAAGTCATTTTTACTTTTTCCATATTTCTTAAAAATGTACCCTGAGAAATGACATACTATATATTTTTTTTTTCAAATACATGGAATAGTTAGACTTTCAAAAAACCCAATGAGAGGAGTCTATCATTCATCATTGAGGAATTTTAAAAAATCAAGATAGATGAGATTATAAAATCCCTTATGTCCATTTCATGAAAATAAAACAATATCATATATTAAACAAAATATCGATTTCATTAAATTTTAAATATAATTGATGAGAACAATATATATGTATAATCTCTGCTTTTAAAAATTATCTTCCTTCAAGTTTCCACAAGATACTTGAAAACTCAGTTTGCCTTACTGGTAAATAATACTAATTCTAAAAGCCATTTTTTCCTACCTCCCTCCCTGATTGCTTCATGGTCCCCAAAATGAAACAGTCCCCCCAAGGCATGCTATTGGCTTTTCTTAAATGCATTGTAGCTACTTCATGTTGAATTGTCTAAGGATTGGGAATACCCTGTGTTTTCTCTCTTCTAATGCTTCCTTGTAAAGATTTTTATTCCTGCTATACATGCTACCTCTTGCTTCAATAGCCTAACTTCTTCTATTTTTACTTTACCTTTTTTTCCTTTTTTTTTTTTTGCTAACCAGACTTGGGTACCAGATAAAATGTGTATTTTTTTCTGGCTCTAACACTTACAGATATTTTTAACTTTAGATAATTACTTAAACTTTCTTAGCCTCAAATTCCTAATCTGCATAAAGGAGTAGCAATACCTTTGGCACAAGACTGTGGTTACAATTAAATGGAATGATAGGGGTGGTTAGAACACAGCCTGCTATGTGTTAAGTAGTCTATAAACGGTAGCTACTATGAAGATGATGATGATAACAAAGAAAACAATGATGACACTCAGGAAAAGGAGCTCTTTTCTACTACCACTAAATTTTTTCCAGTTGTAAAAAATAAAAGATTAGAAAGTGAAGCTGCATTACTAGAATACTAAATGTGTGCTTAATGTGGCTGATATCTTGATCAACATGGGAAATTATTTATGTACATATCCCATGAACTATATATTCATGTGTTGCATCTCAATCAAAATGTCAAAAACTAAAATATATTCTTGATATTATCTCCAACGAAGCTATAAATACAGTCAGAAATATCCTGATATTTGTGAAGGAGAGAAAATATTTATCAAAAGCAATAAACTTGTCGTCTGTGGGCTGGGCTTCTCTTAACCTCTAAAAAGTCCTCTCTCTCACTTAAAGTGAGCAACTGATAATAGTTGATTAACTTAGCAAAGCATGTTTTCACTGCTATATGTCCACTTTGAGTTTAATTTATGTCCCCTTCCAATCTTTTTCCAAGTCTCCAAAGCATTCATATAATCCACTTATATATATATTGGCTTACTATTATCTCTAATTAGAGAATTCTAGAAGATGGATTTTGATTCTTTGGAGAATGCTTGAGTTGAAATAAAGAGACAGTTGTTTTGTATCCTTTGTCTTTGGGAGGCAATATATGTGATGGATAACAGCATAATCTTTGGATTCTAGTAGTAATAATAGTAAATAGAAAATTCTAATATAGAGCCAACGATGTGCCAAACACTGGTTTAGCACTTACAAATATTAAAAAAAAATATGATTCCATCCTTATGACAATCCTGTAAGAGGTTCAAACAGCATCCTCCAGGTGCTTTTTGCAACTTTATTTGCTGTTTGCAAATTTATTGCATGACTGCGGGCATGTTCCTTAACTTCCCAGGGCCACAGTTTGTTCTGCTAAATTCAGGTCATTTCAAGTGAGGGTTTGATTAGAGAAGCAGACCTCTCTGAGAGAGGGAGAAAAAGAAATTAATAGGAATTAGGCCTTATAGTTATGAGAGTAGAGAGTAGTCTATATAAGAATATTGCCTCCAGGTTGGGTTCTGAAGTAAGCTGGACAGGCAATCAGGAAGGAAAAATGAGATGAAATAGGGGAGAATGAGGACAAACTGGGACCCATGTGAACAGACTGGAATATACACGGTCAGTTGATACCACGCTGATCTGACACCAGCCCCAGCCTTGATGATGTGGTTGACTCGCTGGATAAATTGGTGCCTGTCAGCATATCACTGCACACACCTGACTGAGGATTCAGAGAAGCTGAAAGAGATTGGCAGGACATGGACTAGCAGCACACATGTGGATACTGACCCTCCTCAGCTGGATTTTCCAGCTGATCAGTGACAAAAAGTAGATGGGCTGCAAAAGTCCCTAGCTCCACACAGAACTCTGGAGTATAAAAATGGTAGAAGATGCATTTTCATCCTTTAAGTGTGTGTGTGTATGTGTGTGTGTGTGTGTGTGTGTGTGTGTGTGTGTGGCCAACCCTAGCTGTGCCCATACAGAAATTCAGATGTGATAATATTAATTTCTTATAAGGTGTTTTTGTGAGGATAGTGAGAATTAGTGAATGTAGAGTCCTTAGTACAATGATTCCCTCTCCCAAATTTGCCCTGGGCGAAAAGAAACTTACATACCCAGGCATACTTCCTTCCTCTTTTTTTTTTTTAAGTAGTTTATTGTCAAATTGGTTTCCATACAACACCCAGTGCTCTTCTCCACAAGTGCCCTCCTCCATCACCACCACCTCTTTCCCTCCCCCTCCAATACTCGTTCTTTTTCAGTATTCAATAGTCTCTCAAGTTTTGCGTCCCTCTCTCTCCGCAACTCTCTTTCCCTCATCCCCTCCCCCTGGTCCTCCGTTAGGTTTCTCCTGGTCTCCTGTTAGACCTATGAGTGCAAACATATGGTATCTGTCTTTCTCTGCCTGACTTATTTCACTTAGCATGACACCCTTGAGGTCCATCCACTTTCCTACAAATGATCATATTTCATTCTTTCTCATTGCCATGTAGTACTCCATTGTATATATGTGTGTGTATATATATACACACACCAAGGCATATATATGTATATACCAAGGCATACTTCCTTCCAGAATGAATCCTGTATCCGGTAGCTGGTTGGTATGGATGTGATACAAAAGCCCATTCCTTTTGCCTCATTTTAAATTAACTGTTAAAAACCATACCAGAACACAGGTTTCACATGGAATTTGCTAAAGTTCTTGTGTCATAGTTCAGCTTTCCATTTAATCTACTGCCTTTACTCCCCAGTAGGAGTATATCCTGTGGGCAGTTCCCAGAGATCTTCCTGCTCCCAAGTCCCTGCTGCAGAGACTTTCTCTGGAAACCTGATGTAAGACAGGAATCATATATAGGTGGTCACAGAATATCAGAGTTGAGAACCATCATCCTCAACATCATCAATAACATTGCACTCTCATTCAGGAACCAGCTTAATCTTGCTCGTATTCAGGCCAAGGGGTGCCTGGGTGGCTCAGTTGGTTAAGTGTCTGACTTCACTTAGGTCATGATCTCACAGCTTGTGGGTTCAAGCCCCACGTCAGGCTCTGTGTTGATAGCTCAGAGCCTAGAGTCTGCTTTGGATTCTGTGTCTCCCTCTCTCCCTGTCCCTCCCTCGCTTGCTCACACTCTGTCTCTGTCTTTCTCTCCCTCTTAAAAATAAATAAACATTAAAAAAGTTTACCAAAAAAAAGAAGCCAGAACCTTTTTAATTCCAGGGTCTAATCATTGCTGACAAAACTATGAATTCATATATATTTTGTAAATCACTCAGTAACTGATATTATGAAAAGTTTAAAAAATTACTATTAATAATTAAATGTAAGTATAATTAATTAAATAATGTATTTATTTAAAGGTAAATGTCCTTACTTTCCAACTTCTTTCTTGCTTACTGGAAACGGTGAGATCTGAAGCAACTAGGGAAGCTGCGTACAGAGGATCACGTCAAAGCTGTTGTACGTGATTGTAGCCTCAGATGACTTTGTGGAGCATCGTCTCCTACGTGAAATACAAATAAACCATTATCTCATTTGAGACACTGAATTTTTGAATCTCATTACAGCAGCTATCATGTAGCTCCTTCTAATACCCAAAGACATGAAGTAGTTGTATCAGTTTTATTTAATGCAAAAAAAAAAAAAAAATCATGAACACACACCATACCAACTCCCCAGCTTTTGCAAACCAGATAGAGAATCTCTCTGGATAAGACTTACCTTTCCTGACTTATGACTGAGAGAACGAAGAGACAGAGACAGGACAGCAAAGATAGTTAAAACTTTTAGATAGCTTAGCCTATAAACAGGTAAGGCATATAAATGAAGCAGACAATGCTCTGCTTACTTTAACTTTTTTATAGCCAGAATCAAAAAATGAAAATAGAATTCAGATCACCAGCTGTGAGTCTCTTGGCCACTGTGTCTTTGTATCTCGATGGGCATGCAGTGTTTTATATTATTACACAGTGAGGATCTCTGCAATGCAAATGTCTTTTCCCAGTAACATGAGACACTCTGGAAGATTCATTAATATTGGTAGTTTATTAGGGAACTATGGAGAGTGTTGTACAGATAACTTACCCCCAGGAAGTGACATCAATACAGAGGAGCTAAAACCTTGAATATGGCTTCCTACATATAAACAGGGAAATCAGACTCGGAGTACAGTAGGGTCATCAGTTTAATATTCTGACTTGAAATTTGTCTTTTTATTTGAGACGATGGTGAAGAGTGATCACTTTAAAGAACAAATAATGTGTGCAGTGGGAACAGAGTAGACAAAAGAAGACATATTTAAGCAAAGCCTGACTAATGCCAGCACTAAAGACCTTCCAGTAAAAGGGAAGATTATGAAGAGTTTCATATTAAACCTTACTTCAACTTACTTTAAAACAAAGTTTTCTAAAAGTTGCCTTCTCCTCTACCCTGAGTTGTAAACATTTCTGATAAGGTTCTCTGTTTCTTATAGAGACCATCTATATAAGCTGAAATGTGAAGACTGGCAACCTATTTTTAGTTCATTCACAGTTTAGGGGATACTTCTTTATTCTGTATAGAAGTTACAATTTTTCTCTCTGGTGAAGTTATGAAGAAGAGAAAGTCTGAAAGTCAGTTAACAGTATAAGAAATCAAGGACTTTTATACAAATTTGAAGCTTAAAATACACTTTTAAATTAAAAACATGAAATCTATAGATATTTTGACATTTTTCATACCAATTAACCCATCAATTGCTATGATAACTTTCTTCATGCTCTTAAGAGTCTTAGAGGAGTTTACCAATTACAGTGACTTCCATAAACCTTATTGCTTAATAATAATTAATACAAAGAACTGTTGTGTCACATTTCACTCTTCAAAAAATAAAGTATTTTAAGTCAAATAGTTCATCTTATTTTGATTTGTTAAAAAAACATATCCTACTTTATTTAGTGAAATATCCACTTTATTATTTCAAGTAATAGAATCATTTCCGTGATGGATTACCTTTCCTGCCAATATATCCATGCTTCCTAATACACATATTCAGTCTTTTTCACATATTCAATCTCTTTCTCTCTGGCAAGAAGAAATATATGTGTTGTTTATTTATATGATTTGTTAGTGAAGTGTAATTATCAGCAACTGAAATGATAACATTGGATATATATATTACCTCTTGCAGAAAGAATTTTATCCCAAGACCATTTATTCAAAAGAAACTAGTTTTATTCTTTTCGTTTAGTTTTTATTGAAGATATTCTCCTTTAGTATAAAAAAAAGAGTTTACTGCTAATAAAAAAGAAAACATTTGCATGCCTGGGATAGGTCATACATCATACATTAGAATATAGAATGTTCATGGAAATACAGTATTTGTATAGCTATCTTTCGTGAGATCATGGAAATAGATGGCTCTTTATTCTGTAAGAGCACACCATTATGAATATTGAGCTATTATGCTTATGGTGTATTTTGCCATAAGGCTGAAGCAAAAGCCTCAATTTAGACTTATGTAAAACCATGAAATTATTTTTAAAAGAAACAAGGCAATTAACTGTTTTTCAATTGTTTTGCATCATGTCAACAAAATTTGTTTTCTTAAACTATTTACTTCAGTTCAAAATATCCCTAACACTCTCCCTGATGCTCCATAGAAGGTCTTTATATTGCCATGTGCTACTTCATTATCACCCTAATCACAGTTGCTATTTTGCATTTATTTTGATATTTATTTAATACTAGTGTCCTTCCCTAGACTCTCAGTTCTGTAAGTGCAGAGACAGTGACTTTTTGGATCATGATTTAGTCCTGTGTTTCTAACATAACATGGGATATATAACAAAAATAGTTACTCAGGTAATGCCCCAATGATATGTTAATGTATGTTTTCATTTTTTGACATTTTATGTCCTCTGGGGTTTTTTTTAACTTTTTAAAATTTTTTTATTTTTTTATTTTTGAGAGACAGAGAGCGGGGGGCGGGGAGAGGGGTAGGACCAGAGAGAGAGACACACACAGAGAATCGGAAGACAGGCTCCAGGCTCTGAGCTAGCTATCAGTACAGAGCCCGAGGCAGGCTCGAACCCACAAACTATGAAATCATGACCTGAGCTGAAGCCGGATACTTAAACAACTGAGCCACCCAGGCGCCCCTTATGTCCTCTGTCTTTTTAATGTTTATTCATTTTTGATAGAGAGAGTGTAACCATGGAAAGGGCAGAGAGACAAGGGAGATGGGGACAGAGGATCCAAGGCTGGCTTCATGGTGATAGCAGTGAGCCCAAAGCAGGGCCCCAACTCTTGAATGGAAAGATTATGACCTGACCTGAATTGGATGTTCAACAGATTGAGTGACCCACCACTTTATGTCCTCTTAAAAGCAGAATCAAAATACTTGTATCAAAGTGGGTGTTACAAACTCACATCTATGTGTGTTTAATAAAATCAGTTAACCTATTTGATGAGTGGAAAACCAGTGCCTTGGAGCCCTGATGGGACAGTCAAAGAACAAACTGCCTTCTTAGCTCAGTTTTGACTACTACCTGGGCCTCATTCCCTTTGGCAAGTCATAATGATACACTGCACCTTTGTTTTTTCAGCTTAACCCAGGGAGGCTAGAAGGCACTCTTAAATTTCCAGTTGATCTCTCAAGATTTTTCTCAGTGGTCCCACAAAAACCAAGTTTCTGAGGAGGCAGGGCTCTGTCCCCTTCCCTTAAACTGGAATAATTATATCCTTTGCTGATTTGGCTCTCAAATATTCTGACCATATAGAAATATCTATGGATGCTATTTTCTAGACTTTGAAAATAGATTAAGATGGCCTTGGGGCGCCTGGGTGGCTCAGTTAGCTAAGCCTCCGGCTTTGGCTCAGGTCAGATCTCACGTTTGTGGGTTCGAGCCCCCCGTCAGGCTCTGTGCTGACTGCTAGCTCAGAGCCTGGAGCCTGCTTTCAGTTCTGTGTCTCCTTCTCTCTCTGCCCCTCCACCTCTCATGCTCTGTCTCTCTCTGTATCAGGAATAAATACAACATTAAAAAATTTTTTAAAAAATAAGATGGCCTTGTCTTCAACTTTATTCCTCAAGTGTCAAATGTGATAAATATGGCAGAGTAGGATTTTATTCCTCTATATGACTTCTGATCTAACAACAATAATTGAACACTCACAATGGAAACATGCACTTAGAATGTTTTTGGGTATTATGTGAACTAATACTAAAGTGTAAAACCCATTTTGAAAAGAATATTAAAACCATATTTTTTAAATGGGGTGGGGCGTGTTGAACTATATACCTGCAGGGGAAGGGAAAGGGCAAAAGACAGTTTATTCCTCCCGGCCTATTCATTTAACACCTATTCTAAAAGGAATATAAAGGTTAACAAGTGATTATATATGACTTATATATAATCTGGACATACATATTCATGCCTTATTCTTAATATTCAGCATTCCTTGGTAGTATCCCTTAAGGACATCAAAGGATCAGCATTTAAAGTCATTCATATGTAAAAGTATGCCATTTTTGCCTCAATTTTGTATATAGGAAGCTATGTTTTCCCTCACATAGGTAATACAGGAGGTAGTGCCCAGGCTTTACCATGACTATGATGCTTCTATGATGCCATTGGTGAAGGGGAATTGGGGTCAAAAAACAACATACTACAGTTCCTACATTTCAGACAGTCAATTATCTGGGCTATCTTAGGTTCCAGTGCAAAGGCCCATGGATTCATATATATCCAAGGAAAACAACAAATAAGCAAACAAAAACATTTAATTTCCTTCTCTCTCTTCCCCTGGTGTTATTTTAGACTACCTTAACATGTACAATTTGTATGAATAAAACATCTTATTACTACATTCACTTGAGCAGGGTGAAGATATATTTATTGAAACTATTCTGTCAAGTAGAACTAATGTTATCCGGAGATAAATAATGCAGTCAAGAAGGAATCTAAGGATGGTAGCATTTCTATCTCATATTATGTTTGGATTTTGACAGTATCAAAACTCATAGCATTTGTAGGTAGGGTAAGAGAGAAACATATAATGTATAGTTCATTACTGGATAATTCTACAAGAACGTAAGAGTCCTATTTTCTTTCACACATGAATGAATTAAATTGTGCCTTAGTTTAATAAAATATAGCAGATAAAACAGCAAGACCAGGTCAATCAAGTAATAGGAAATAAGTAAGTTCACTTGGGCAGTTCTTGGATCAACATTCAAGAAACTGAGGTTGAAACTGAACTTGAAACAGGTTGAAATTGAACTTGAGAATAGAGCCTTGGGTTTGTAAATTAAAGCTAAGTTTTGATCTTCTCTGTGATCTCCAAGATTTGTGATTGTAGCAACATGTTTAACGTCATGTAGCTGATTTCATTAGGTATGAATAGGAACATAGGAACACATCATCTACTTATCCTGGTTAGGGGAAAATCACATAAGTCAATGAGCCAAATATGCTTCCTAGAAATTATATTTATTTATTGGTATATAAAACATTTATGCTACTCATCTCTGTAGTAGGTCTGGGGATGTAATGGTAAGATAACACAAAGTCCCAGTTTTAAATTCTAATAGGGAGATAGATATTAAATAATAATAACAAGAGGTGTGTGTGTGTGTGTGCACGCACATGTATGTCTGTGTCTGTTTATAATGGCAGGTATAATTTAAATAGGATATTTATAGAAAAGTCCCGAGGAAGATGATGGAGAATATTTATGACAGAGAATACTTGATATTTTCCTGCTATGAAAAAAAAAGATACAAAGTTCTGGGAAAGTGATAAGGAGGGCTAGAATTAACAATTCTATTAATTTGAGTTAATAGAAACAGAACAGAGGTGGAATGATGAGGAAAGATCTACTGAGATAGCATTGCATTGAGACCTGAAGAATGAGCAAGGGTTACCTTCAAAAAGTGCCAGAATATTAGATAAAAGTAGCCTGAGCCCCATTAGACAGAAAGATGGAGAACAGAAGCCTGTGCTTAGGTTCAGGAGCAGGAGAAGGCCAGGTGCCTGCATTAGACTGTGAGAAAGACAGTGTGACTAGGGTAGGAGAAGAGTATTTACAGAGGAGGAAGGAAACTGAGGTTGTAGGTAAAGCCTTGTAGGCCATTCTAGAAACTTAATATTGCAGTGATAATAGCAGGCTTTCTTCAGAGCAGCTGTGTTGTCCATATATGGAAAAAATCTTCTACAAGAATGTTAGGAAGGGGAATGTAAAAGATGTGGAGACCTAATAGGGTCAAAATTATAGGTGTTCCCTCTGAGGGATGGTGGTACCTAAACTGATGAGAAGAGACCAGAGAGAGGAGAAATTGCTGAGTAGGTAAATGTCTTGTAGCTCCAACTTAGTGATGTAGAAAGGATCCCAATGAGTAAAGGAACCTCCTGCTTTTGCATATCCCATGCTACATGAATTCTGGTGGTGATAATTCTGACAATCACTTAATAGGGTTTTCTCTGAGCAAATGCCCCTTAAGGGTGTAGCATTGTGTGAATTGATTTTGTCAAATTATATCCTTAGTTTAAGAACTTTGGTTGTACTGGGATGAAAGTGGTACCAAAGTTTGCATATGAGACAATAATGTCAATGAAATGACCAAATTTTCCCTAGACTTTACCTACAGTTAATTATGCTTAGAGGTGATATGGAAAAACAAGCTACTCATTTAGTTAAATGATATCATGTGAAGTTTAATATGAAATACAGTAGTTTATAGAAAAAGAAGTGAATTGGGAAAAGTGGCATAAACTTTATTACATACTTTGTAAGTTTGAAATAAGAACAGTAAGTGATATGTTATATTTATACTATATTATTCTTGGTGCCATAATAAATATTTTATCGATGTAGTTTCATTCTGACCACTCAGTGGATTAAACACCTCTTATTATATTTTACAGATAAGAAAACTGAGGATTTCAGAGTTAGGGATGAACCCAAGAAATTTAGCTAGTGCCAAATGTAAACAGGGCTTCCATCCAGGTCATCTGAATTCAGACTATGCTTATATGCCATAGTACCTACTTGTTTTAATGTAAGTGAGCTATAACAAATGTACTCTTTTATATATCATGGGTGACCGGGTAAGCTGACTTAGTCTGGCTTTCCCCTATTTGTTGTTGTTGTTGCTGCTGTTGTTGTTGTTGTTTTTGTTGTTTGTTTGTTTTTTACTGTAACTTTTAAATTCTTCTTCCTTCTTTTCTGTCTCCCTTGCTCTGTTTTATCTTCTCCTCCCAAATTTTTCTTTGCCCATTGAGGCTTCCAAACTTAAAGGCTTTATTTCTCCTATTTTGTAAGATTTTTTTGTACCTAATTTAATCTGTCTCCTTTGATTGATCTCTTCCTTTATCTGATTACATTCCCATCATCTCAGTTTGGTTTTTTAAGCAATAAGCTTCAATTACAGAACTTCCCCACTGATGATCACTGAAAGAAAACTCTCTGTGGCCACCAGTAGTTACGAGTTCAAGATTTATTCCTTCCTTTATCTGCATCAGTATTATTAAATCTAGGCACCTTCTTGGATATCCTTGACAGTGTAGGCCAGAAATGAAAACTGAGCCCCAACTTCCAAAAATAAATTTTAAGTGCCAATTGTGTAAAAGGGAAAATACCAGTATTCAATGACTTGTTTTGATTAGACCCAGCAAAATGAGCTTAGTACAGTTTTCTTTTTCCTGTCTAAAACTTAAAGTAGAGTCAAAATAGTATTTTATTAATTACAGAAAGAGACTTGTCTGCAAACTGGAGAAATACCATACTGTGGAACTAGAAGAGTATCATAACTGGTCAAGACTGGCATATATTGCCTTTTTTTAAATGAAATGTGTGGTATGAAGTGGTATTAACAAAGCTTCAAAAGCACCCAGCTAATTTATTCTGAGTATAAAGTGAAATCATTTTTCAAGTACTCTACTTGTCAAAGTGTTACATTCTATTTTTCTCCCAGTCAAGATGGAGGCAGGTGATTCTAAGAAAGAAATTATAATATACAAATGAGCCTAAAGTTTTAAGAATAATTAAATTAAAAAAAATCTCTCCTCTTCCCTGTCCCCCAGTGAAATTTGGTGTCACTCATTTGACAACTTCATAATTTTAAGTACAAAGGCAGTACCAACAGGAAGGAATATGAAATGAACCCCAAACTGAGAGTTCAAGTATGGCTTGGCAATGCTTGTGTAATAAATATTTATAAGCACCTCAAGGGTTGCAAAAGTGTGTATAAGATGAGAAAGCTGTTTGTTATCTTCTATGTCATTAGCAAAATGTCCTGCTACATTTATTTGTTTGTTTTTAGACATTGTTCTGGTTGATACTTTTCTTTATAGAAGCAACAATAATAAAAAGAGATTTAGAAAAAAATACTTAATCCTGATACTGTAGTTGAGGTTCATGTTACAGGAAAATAAAAGAGAGAACAGGGTTAAGGTGGAGAAATGAAAGAACACTTGATGGGTGGGTAGACAGGGAAAGAATAAAGGAAGCTAATAGAACTCTATCAAATAACTCTGCTAAAGTTGCATAAAAATAGTACTTGATCCAGTTGTGATGTAGAGAATCTGTCCTTGACTCCCACACCATACCAGCTTCTTCATTTTGCTTATGACAGCTATGCTTTCCCTCAGGGCTTTGCATGAGCCTTTTCATCTGGGATACTCTTCTCATTGAATGCTCATTCACTTCACTGTCTTCAGGTCCTGACTTAAATATCACGTTCTCAGTATATTCTACCATGGTCCTCCAATTAAAACCTGTAACCTGTATACCCATATCTCCTCCCATATCTGAAAATGTCAAATGTTACCTGTGTATTATGTAAGAGGTTAAAAATGTTCAGAAAGAAATGAAAGAATAAGATAAATATCATTCAAGCTTGCTTTCTTCAATGTGTGAAAATAAAAGAGGGACAAGAAGAAAGGATGCAGTGAGTTATTTCCTTTTGTAATTTAAAAAAGAAAAACTAAAAAAGGAATGACAAAAAAGGGAAACTAAAATGTATGGTGTTAGGGTAATTTTTTTTGAGATTATGAAGAAGGGATATTTGAAAGAAAATCAGAGAATAAACCAGAGATTAGGCATGCATACTCAGTATATGAGAGGGGGGAGTGTTTTGTTAGGTTTCTGAAAATATGGTGAGCATCCATGTTGGTATCTTCCACAATCATTATATGTAATTCAAATAAATTTAATGTAGTTCAGAAGTTTTGAACAAGTGACTGCTGGCTGAGTCTCACTGCCATCTGTGTTTTATTAAGTGATCATGGCCAGTTGAAATGGACAGAATGTGGAAGACTTGAGCCGACCTAGCAACTCTTCTCATACTTGTAACTGTCCTCTGCCTGACCTCCTGTTCATGCGTATCACCTTCAGGACCTCTCTGTGCATTTGAATAGGTCACCCTGCCTCTACCTGTTGAGTCACCATAGGCTACCCCTTCCTTGCTTTGGATCCAGATTTTGAATAAAAGGGGAGTCAGAATTCCAAATGATGCTGTTAATTTCTGCTTTACTTAATCAGGTAAAAATGATGCCAGTAGGCTCCTTTTAATTGTTGGATCTATAAGAATTCCGGGGAGATTCTGCTGTTTACTAATGGATTAAATACATTCATCAAAGTGAGATAATTACCTGAGAATATAGAAGCAAAAGTACACCCAAACCTTCTTTCAAACAAATTCATAATCATTGTGATTTCCCAACAAAATCCAGCAAACCATTTAAGTGTAGGCTCTCATGGAAATCCTTTTCTTGTATCTTGAAAGAGTTATCTGGAGGGAAAGATGTATTGGAGGCAATCCAGCATATTTTCAACCTTCCCAAATTAGGCACTGTGATTCGATTTCTCTATTAACAGTGTGGCAGATGAGAATATATACAATTTTTCATTTTCTCCCAGGATTTTATAAATGGGCATCCAGTCTCAATCTCACTTCCAAATCTATATGATGCTGCTAATTTCCCCTTCCTATTTCACCACAAATGTTCAGTGCCCACATGTTTAAGGCAAGATGTTACCAGATAGCAGCATTTCATTGCATTTGGTCTTTTCAGGGATAGGCTGGGAACTTTTCCTGGCTCTCAGTGACAATCCATAATTGTTTCAAAACAGGCATTTCTACTATCTTTATAACTTGTTCCAAAATGACCATACCCTCTTCACTGTATAACCCCAAATGAAGCATAACCATGTGTCTGGGGAGAAAAAAAAATATATCTTCCTTTGTTGAAAAAACATCACCCTTTATACTTGTAAATAAATGGACTTCATAGAGAGAGTGGAGGTATGATTAGGAGGCTTTAGCAAAGATGACACAGGTAAAGGAAAGACCTAAGAGGCAGCCAAAAGTTTACATTTTGATAGAAGTTAAATTACTCATTGAAAATTGTCATTCTATAGAATATCACTGAGAATGAATAAACAAGTTAATTAGTTTGATTTTCTTTGTTTTCTTCTTTTGCTAAACTGAGCCAAGCAAACTGTGATTCCAAAAGCGGAAATAAAGAAAAAGCTGTTTATTTCCCCTAATCCTAAATTTCCTGATTTGGGGTCTTTCAGTTCCGATGCTTCAGTAACGTGTTCATTCAAACATAAATGAGATCAGCATCAAAGGCTTAACATTCAGATTAACCACTTTTTGGCATCTTACCTCTTTTTAGTTTGAACTTGGAATCTCCTCCATGTACAGACCACTAATGAGAAAATCCTTGCTTATGAATTCAGTTCAGAATGGGAGCAGTTTTCCCCTCTCTCCTTTTGCATAATGTCGGCTTTGAAGTCAGGCAGTCCAAGAAAGTGATTGATCTCGCCCAAGTTCATAACTTTTTCAAAGTACTGCCGATATCATTAAATTTTAATTAACCCTTTGAGCTCCTTCTATGATGTAAAGATGAGGGAACATCAAAGGCTCCTGTGTTGGAGCAACAGTGGCATCTTTTGTGCTCCTATTGCTTTTTAGAACATATCTAAGATGCAAATATTTCAACGGGGTCTTTAGCTTCTTGCATATGTGTGACATTGTTATGCTGTAGCTGGGGTAGAGCTAAAATCTATTGTTAGTCTTTCAAAGCTGGTTATTTAAGCATTGCTGTGTTAAGGACTTAGAAGTAGTATATCTTTCCACCTTTTCTACATAAAGCATTATAATCAAGGAGTCTGTTTAAAATGTCACTCCGTTTGTAGCTTCTTGTGGTATTGTCCTTCACCGGCTCTCATTCATAATTAATCTTATTACCATTTTATGATTTAATGTGTAATATTCTGCATCAGGTCTTAGAAAGTCACGTAGCTACATTCAAATCTACTGGATGAAGAAACTGTGGTATCAAGGAGAGTGTATACTGCCAGAGGTCATGGGATTTGAGACCATACGTGCATGGTGGAAAAGAAGAGCTTTTCTTGAAGGACTAGCAAAAATTTCTTAGGTGTATACAGTCTGTGCCAGGCATTGTTAAAGTGTATAGTCATTGCCATCATGAAATGAGCATTTCAATGAAGCAGAATTTGCAAACTTGGACATTCATGTTCTTGTATCTCTTAATTAGTTCCAACAATCACTGTCAAAAGGTGTGTAAATGCCTCCTAGTCCACTGGTACCTATTAGGCCACTGGACAGTGTTAGCAAGTACAGGGGACCCACGATCCTAACATCCTGCACAAATTATTTGAAACAGACAGGGTCTCATGTCATAATTGGAAATTGAGAAACTTGTATGATTGGACATAAGTAAATCTTGTTTGTGTTTTGGTTTTTCCATACTTTTACCTGACTTCTTCCTTCTTGCAGGTTTAAATGACATATTATATGTATGTGTTTTGAGATACTGAAATACTAATACTGTCTTAACAGCATTAAGCCTCATAGTTTTAGGCTTTCTATTTAGATACAAGAAGTTAGCTAGAATATATTTCCTTTCTTTTGATGGTCTTTATTTTCTGCCATTTCTGTTTTAATATAAATATCTGCTCACCACAATGTTCCCTCTAAACTTCTGTGGGAGGGAGAAGAAGTGACAAAACTCCTGATTTCTTCACTTCTTCAGAAGTAATGATAAACTCATTTCCAAAGCCCAGATGCACATTTGCCCCCTTAGGGTCACTTTAATCAAGGCATTATCACAGATGATGCGTGTCTACCAAAATGAGATTTTGTGACCTACTGAAATGAACATGATCTGGGCTTGCATCTGGGGTGCCTGACTTAGTGACCTTCATGTTTATGAGATTTAAATTAAACCTGAATATATTATTAGGGGGAAATTCAACAATTTATAGCAATAATTAAAAAATTGTTGATTTTCTCTTTCCTTTTAAATAGAATTTGAGTCAGTAATAGTGGAGATTAATTTAAATACTGGACTGTTAAATACTTTAATGATTCCAGAATTTTTGAAAAGGACAAATCTATATTTTAAAAATAAACTAGGATTTAAAACAATATAGCTATTGTTTGGGGCTCAAGATGTTGATGAGTCTATGTGACAGATGTCTGGAATATAAACAATGTATTCTAAGTACAGTACTCAGTTGTTGGTTTTTTTCCTCTATATTTGAAGAAGCCATGAGATAAACTAATTTGAGAGGTATATGTATGTTCTTGAAATGAAGGAAAATGAAGGAAAATTCAAATCTCAGTTTGTGTTTGTAACAGATGAGATTTCACATCAAGGTTTTTTCTTACCCACATTTCATGTTGTTGAAAAATAGCCAACTGTTAGGTCACAGTGCCAGTTAATGTTTCAAATTCCTCTTGAATGTTACCTGCATTTTTTCAGACTGTTAATTATTTGCAGATTCTTATGTATTTGTTCATGACATATGAAAATAGTAATCATGGAAAATCACTCCAGGTTGCTTGAAAATAATATCTCAAAAGCCACTAATATGAATTGTAAAAAAAATAAATAAATAAACAAATTAGACTTAGAACAGTAAAAGGTTTAAAGCTCTACTCTTGAAAGGGTCTGCTAATAACTAAATTTCTGGGGTCATCATAAAGATATATAGGGTGGAAATAAATTGGGGACACATGCAAAAATAAGCTTAAATAGGCTTTACATATATGATGAATATATGGGGATCTATGAATGCAATGGCAAATGGGATTCACTAAATAATATGCCCATTCCTCCTTTTCTCTCCAATTTTTCTGTCGAGCAGAAGCCAGAAGAGATTATAATTAAAGTTATTCTAAGGAAAAACAAGATTCTGAATTGTGAATTGTAAACCTCCTTTCATTCTCTTTCCTCTGACTTCCCATACTCTTTTGCTACTTGAGGGCAAAATGACATCAGTGTTCACTCAGGGTAGTCTCTTAACTGAACAATGTCATAGTAGTGGAAGAGAAAAGTCACAGTTACTGTCTATAACAGGCGTGGGGAGTTGATTTCTTAACTAGTGAGGACATTTCACTCTCTGTTTTCTCAAAACCCTTCTGATTTTGATCATTACCAGAATACTACAACTGTTGATAAACTTATACTAAGGTTGCTAAATAGGAAATTTCAGAAATTGCCCAGAACCTTTAGATGCATTATCTCACTATCTGAATGATTCTGGAAGATACATGATTGTATCTCCATTTCATACATCAAGTAACTGAGGCTTTAAACAGTTCAGTATCTTGAAGGATTGGCCATAGTCTCACCCCAAAGTCCTATCCCTGTTCTACTGACCCAAGGTGCCAAGAGAGTTCCAAGTGCTGTGGGAACTCAAAAGAAAGTGAGATACATTTAGAACTTAGCAGGAGTCAGCTTTGGAAATGAATGTCAAGGGATGCCTCAGAATTTAACAAAAAGTGATGCAAAGAATGGAGACATTTGTGACAGAGAAAAATAGCAAGAACTTAAGTGTGAGATGTGCAGGATGAGGAAAGGATGTGAGAGCTACTCTAAGATAATGGTCCACAGAGGAAAAAAGGGGTTTGTTTTCAAAAAGGCTATTTTATGGTTTACCCTACCCCGTAAAATCACATTTATGCCTCTAAATCAAAAGTCATATTTGAAAAATACTATTATTTTCAGTTTTTAAGCTGTCCTTGAGAAATCTTTATTTTTAAACCTACATATTAGAGATAGAAGTATAAAAAATATGAATTAAAAATCTAAATAATGATTGGGTTTTGCAGTAAAAGCACATGGGCTAAATTCCAGACTAGATCTGTGGGCGTGAAGAAGCTATTTACATTTTATATTTTTTGTCTATTTCTTTGCAAGATAGTTGTGAAGATCAGATATGAGAAAGCATGCTCAGTTGTTTAGCAAACTTTCTATTATATAATGAGAGGCTAATAATCATGAGGTATTATCATTATTATTACTATTCATAAACTGACTATGGATTAAGAAAATAAAGTGTTTTTTGTTTTTGTTTTGTATTTTCCTTTCCCTATTTGTAATCAGAGACATACTTCAGAAACTAAAACAGTAGAGCTCTATTTTGCACATTAAATGAGTAATAACTGGGGCGGAGCCTGGGTGGTTCAGTCAGTTAAGCGTCTGACTTACAGTTTGTGGGTTCAAGCCCCATATCGGGCTCTCTGCTGACTTCTCAGAACCTGGAACTTGCTTCAGATTTTGTGTCTCCTCTCTCTGCCCCTGCCCTGCTTGCACTCTGTCTCTGTCTCTCTCTCAAAACTAAACAAACATTAAAAATTTTAAAACATAATAAAAATAAAAATACAAAAGTTATAACTGTGAAATTAGAATAGAGGTAGTATCCCATGCTCTAAATATAAAAACTGAGGCTCAAAAATAGATACATGTTTTATTCATATCATTCAGTTTTCTTTTGGTTTTACAATTAGGTAACATCAGTCACTATTTTTCTATCCTTCAATATTTTCCAAGTGTCATTGTCACCTACCAGCTGGCTGTAAAGCCAATGCCAAATCTTACTTTTACATATTTCTTTATTATCTGTAACAATCTTACTTTTAGGTTCCAATTTTTGTATCCCTTATTTTTAAGCAAGGCTATGTTGAGGTGGCAAATACTTCTGAATTATCAGTTGCCTACCGCCAGGATGGTTGATTTCTTGCCCATGATATATGCTGCACATCTGTTGTGGTTCTTCTCCATGAGTCTTGTTTATTGTAAGACCCATGCTAGAAAAGCAGCTAGTGGCTGCATTAAACTGGTCTTGTGATAGGAGGAAAAGAAATCTGGAAACACATGGGGCCTTTCAAAGCTTCTGCTCTCAAATAGCAATGAGTTACTTCATATTATGGTACCTTGGTCTAAATTAGTGACATGACCAAGCCTAATGGCAATAGCCTATAGAGGTGTAGACCTATCATAAGGTTAGTAAATGACAGCCATAATACTCGTTTTACTAACAAGGCCCCTGGGTATTAGTAGTTATTACAGATAGAATTCTAAAATGGCCTTCACTCACCCCCACCCCCATAAATAATCCCAGGGACTGTGAATATGATCTATTTTACTCCCATAATTAAATTATATCATATAGCACGATTGATTTTAAGGCCAGAAAATTTTCTAAGAGGGCCTGACCTAACCACATAAACGCTTAAAACTTGTTTCTAGGGATGGGTGATGGAGAGATTAGAAGTGCAAGGAGGATTTAATGAGAAATGTTCTCATTTGCTGGCTTGAAGACAGAGAGGGCCACATGGCTGGAAATATAGGTAGTCTCTAAGAGTTGGGAGAGATTAGAGGATGACAACCAGCAAGGGGATGGGACCTCAGTTCTATAATCAATCGGAAGTAACTGAATTTGGTCAAGGGCACTTCAAAGCATATTTCTCCCTAGACCCTACAAAAGGAATGCAGCCCCACTAACACCTTGATTTTAGCCTGGTCAGACTCTAAACCCACTTATTTTGTTTGCAGACTTCTGAGCTCCAGAATTGTAAGCTAATAAATAGATGTTCTTTTAAGCCATTACATTGATGGTAATTTGGTAATTTGTTACATGATAGAAAATTAGGGCAACAGTGCCCTACTACTTATACTGCTTCCTAACTCTAGGATTCTAAGCCATGCCATGGGTTCTCAAAACCTGAATTTTCTTATATGACAAATAAAATATCTAACTTCATATATTCCATATTTTTATGGTAATCAAATAAGATGGAATATGAAAAATTAATTGTGAACAAAGCACTATAAATCTGTAAGGAATTAACATTATATATCAAATAAAATAGTTGATTCATTTCAATTTATACAGCATTATATAAGATAAATTATTTGTTTTACTATAATGTCTAACTGAATTCAGAGAAAAAAGCCATGCAGCCGTGCATTCACGGGTCCAGATACTCATAGGGAAATAGATAATCTTTGTAACCAGGGGTTGATTTCAAGCCTTGCCGCAGGAAAAGCTACAGGAATTTGCAAAATATACTTAATTTCAATGAGCCACAGTTGTGTTATGTATATAACACATTTAATATCCAAGAAAGCTTTGTTTTTCAAAGTAAGAGGTCATGCATATACATTGTTCCCAATGCACGTGCATACACTGCACCTAATATTAATTCTCATCATTTATAATAAAATAATTAACACTTGCTATACAGTATTAGAAGTATCTACAATATATTTCTGTGCCATTCCTTTTCTGCCTTGTCCTGGACCAGGTCAAATTATCTATTGAGGTACAAGTTCAAAATGAAATCTAGCAAACTGTCATATTGGCCATATGGTCTTCAAGCTTAATCAGGATGGGAACCTTCCCCACTCATCATATTCTCAGCTTTCAATTATGGGTTTTACATTAAAGTTCAGTGAGCATCACAGATAAGCTCTCTTGATTAAGATCATTAAAGAATTCTTTATCTTTAGTTCAATGGCATCTTGCCTACAAATTTATTAGACTGCTTTTTTGGTACACTGCCTATTTCGGGGAGAAAATATTCCGCTACTACATACGGGCAGGATAAAGATTAAGCACAATTGCCAATTGCACATAAGGAGTCTGATGCATTCCTATTACCAAAAAGAATCTGTAGTCTGATATCCAGGAATAGGAAGGAACTTTAGACTAGCCTCAAGCTCAGACTCCTGAACTGAGTCAGATCAGGTGGTGCACAAATTAAGGCACTACAGATTTGGGTGCTGGATTATGGTGACTCCCAGGTCCTGTGTTCTTCCTGTTTTCTCACAAGATTTATAATGCTTTTCTCCAGGGGAGGTCTCTCCCACTCCCACTCTCTTGATGGATAATAAGAAACATTATCCTCTTGATATGTGTTTACAAAGTAGACAATTTACCAATGAATCAAATATTTATTGAACACCTACAGTGGGCGAACGATGTTGCCAAGGCACTAAAAAGAAGCTAAGACTTCTAAGATACAATTATTGTCATAATAAAAATGACAATTTGGTTGAGCCAAGAAAAATTCTCATAAAATTATAATTAGCTTTATAAGGAAATATGTAAATGTCCCTTAAAGTGTGTTCCTCTGATCACTGGCATCAAAATCAAGGCGATTCTTGGGGCATCTGGGTGGTTCAGTCAGTTTAGCCTCTGACTTTGGCTTAGGTTATGATCTCACAATTCATGGGTTGGAGCCACGTTGGGCTCTCTGCTGACAGCTCAGAGCCTGGAGCCTGCTTCAGATTCTGTGTCTCTCTCTGCTCCTGCCCCACTCACATACTCTCTCTCTCTCGCTCTCTCACTCTCTTTCCGTCTCAAAAATAAAACCGTTTTAAAAATCAAGATGATTCTCTTATATATAGTCCATACTGTAAATTATGCCAACACATAATAAATATCACTTACATGAGAAAAACAAATGCTATATAGAACCAAAATATAGGACATTAATATGAACTAGTATTCAATAAAGATAAACAAATAAGTGAGTGAATATATGAAGCAGAGATTTGAAGTATATATATCAAAATTAGTAAACATGATCAGAAAGGTAGTAATAGAAATATGAGTAAATAATTAACTAGATTTATGACCAAGAGAAGAACTGGCTTACAGATTCTATGACTTTAATAATAATGTTATTACAGATGGGCACTTTCTATCTCTTTTTATTGCAAAATTATGTCCAAAATGGACAGCTTGAAAACATGGGGCATTTTTAAAAGCTTTCATGGCTATAATCTTTAATTTTTTTGAGGCTACATTAATGAAAATAGTGACGGCTAAAAGATGACAGGCAGTTACATTAAAATATATTTCTAAAAACCAAGCAAAAGAAACATGATGTGTTAAATGGCATTCCAGGTTAACGATGTAGTTATTTCCTTGGGGTGAAAGGTAAACATATGTAATTCTCAGAAATACAATTTCTTTAGCATAGATATATTATGAATCTATTTTTAAAATTAGAATATCCTACAAGATTCTTTCCCCTTATCCTCAAGTTGTTGTTTTTAATTTTAAAATATCTCACCAAACAGTTGTAACTGAAGCACCAATGGCTGAACACTTCCTTAAAGAACACATTGAACTACGAATGCATAAATTCATTTTTTGTTTTTTTGTTTTGTTTTGTATGTTTACATTTTACATTTTGTCAGAATAGAATGGTGCATTAAAAAAGTATATTCTAACTTCTTATGCATTACTGTGCTTGGAAAAAAAATTATCTCTGAGCTTATGGCATTTGGATTTTATACTTATTTTTATAGCTGCATTATATCTTGATTATAAAAATTACATAATCAAGTAAAAATAATAAACTTTATTTCACCATAATTCCACAAATCCATAGGTAATCATTGTTATTATTTTATATAACAACATATCTTTCTAGATATTCATTAAGTAAAAGTGGGATATCATATGTGTTTAACCACTTGCTCTTTTTTTCATATTTGCTAATATATATTGGATAGCTTTCTTAAAATATTTTGTCCTTTAGCAAGAACAGAGACTTGGAAAGGCATATGAAGTGAAGAGACTCATTACTCTAGTATGAATTACACCTAACTCAGATGGGCCAGGAAACAAATGGCTAGTTCACAGGCCGTTGCTGTTGTGAATCCCAATTCTAGCTGGCTGCATTAGTGAATTTTGTACTATTCCTGTGAAATCCATATAAAATTCCAAATAACCAGCCATTCAAATCATTTTAATGTTATTCATCATATTATTGTAACCTTTATGTTTTAAAAGATATTAATAACCACATTATAATAATCATTCTATTAAAATATTCCAGTGCCATTACTGTAACAGCCAACACCAGTCAGCATCTTATTCTGGAGTTTTCTAGTGTGGAAACTATTTAAGGACTTATAATATGTCAACATTACCTTGCCCCTCTGAATGAAAATTTCCATGTGAAATAAATTTTTTCCCAAGTATAAATATAATATTGCTTGGTTGTGTGACATAGTCATTAAAGGTAGACTCATTTAAAAATATTACCAGAACTAAAAGCATTTCTGTGTTCAATGCATCATTGAAAGCATTAGATAAGGAAGAAAAATTAACATTTACATGCTTCCTTATGATTGACAATGTGTTGTATCATTTTCTTATTTAATGAAGAAGATATGGAAAATCAGGAACAAGACATCAGCATTCTTACTGAAAATTCTAAGAATTATTCTCTTAATTTATTTGTCAATCTTTAATTGAGCACTTATAATGCTCTAGACCCTCTCCTGCAAAGATTAACTCAGGGGTTCTTAATTAAGGCACTACATTACAATAACCTGAAGAGTTTAAGAAAATATAATGCTCAGCCCACAGTACATACAATTACATTAAAGTCTCTGGGGTCATAACTCCAGCCACTGATGATTTCTTCAGATTTTCAGACAATTCCATTGTATAGCCAAATTTGAAAACAATAGTTTCCAATTGAAAAGCGTAATATAAAGGTAAAAATAAATTAATCGGCAGTCAAATGATATACTCAAACACAAAAAAATTAAGTTGGAGTCATTAAATTATGGAGTAAAATATATTTATTGCTATAACTAAAGTGTAGCATAATATCTGACTTGCTAGAAGCCACAAGGTTCTTTTTGCACTGCTGTTGATAACAAGAAAAACAATGGATGAGACAGATAAAGGTTCCCAGTATAGGTATACTACCTCAAGATTTGTCTACTTCTTTGTAACCAAAAAAGAAAGGAAATCTAAATACAAAAATCCAGGAAAGGGTATAGATCATTACTGTATGTTTTCTTAAATGCGCACCTCAAAGGCTCATATTGCATATCACAAAGAACCAGTACTCACTCTTTTCCTAAATCTCCCCCTCATAAAAAACAATAACAGAGCATTGCTAAAAACTTTGCCTTTCCCAATGAATAGTCTTACCACCATCTCTCCATCCATCCCCATCCACACCTTTCTCTGAGCCATCTTGAACCCCACATCACCTTCATGAAGTATCCATCATCCTACAGCTCCAGAAATCTAGTTATTTTCTTGCCTCCCCTGTTTTTATTATGCAAATTGATCCATTTGGAATTTTTGCATATTGAATGATTAATTTAGGGTATGGCTGAGTGATTGTTTTGATAATGATGGCCAGAGAGGTTGATAGAAAAGAGTGAGAAGGCAAGGAGGAAGTGAAAAGGAAAAAGGAACAGTTGGAAGGGAAATTAAATTAAATCATAGTCTCTCTCTCTGCTCAAAACCAACATTCCCCCTTGAATCAGAATAAAATCCAACCTCTTCACTGTGACCCACAAAACTTTATGTACCAATGTGGCTCAACCTACATCGATTCTCTTTCCACTTGCTATTCTACTCTACCTTCCTTTGCCTCCTTTCTTGAACAAACTCAGCTCATTATTGCCTCCCTCCCCCCACCAAGGCCTTTAGTTTACTCTTTCCTCTATCTAGACCTATGATTTTTCAACTGAGTGTGATTTTTGCCACTTTGGCAATATCTGCAGACACTTTTGGTTGTCAGAACAAGGGAGATGCTATTGTCATTAGTGGGTAGAGGCCAGGATTGCTGCTAAACATCTTACAATGCCTGGAATAGTCTCTTAAAACAAAGATAATCCATCCTCAATGTCAGTAACAGTGAGGTTGAATAATACTAGTGTAGACAGATCTTTCCCCACATCTCTTGTTCCTTTTCTCTTTTCTTCAGGGCTCTCCTGAAATGTCACCTGTTTAATGAGACATTTCCAGATTACTTTATCTAAAATAATAGCTCTCACCACATCATCTCTATAACCTTAAACTATTTATTTTTTATGACAATTGCCAAATTAATTTCTTACAATGATAAAATAGATGCATGAAGTAAAAAAATCTATATTTATAACAAATGTCTAGTAGTTGCAAGATTAATTACAGTTTCACTAATGTTAAAATTTCAGGGAAAACATGACATACAACTTAGAATTGAGGAAATACATCATTATCCATACTATACAAAAAGGAAAACGGAGGCTTCAAGAGGTTAAGGTACTTGCCCAAGATCTCGTTATTAAAAGACAGATCTAGACCTCTTATGGTTAGATGTGCTCTTTAAAGCCTTTTGGATAAGTTGAGTTGGGGCTAGAAAGAGGATGATAAAGCTGCAGGGGGAGGGAAAAAAAAAAAGCAAAGGAAATGGAGAGAGAACATGCATTCCAAATAGAAGTGTTCTTAAACAACAAACAATTTCCTACACTGTAGGGCATAGCATTTAGCTCATCTCTAAGAGGCACAAATGGCTAGTATTACTCAAGATGTAAAATAGCAAGGTCACTTGACATAAACTACACTAATGCAGTCATAATACTTAAACTGTAAAATGCTCTGCTGTAAAACACAGCCAACATTCGACCACGCAGCTAAGTATCCTCCCTGGACTAATTATTTTTCAAAGTTAGACAGAAAACCGTTATAGTTTTAGGCACTCTTATCGACATAGGAGTGAATAAAGCACATTTCTGCCAACTGCTGGATGAGGTTAAGAAGCCTGGCATTCTTTTGCTTCTTCCTCCCTCCCCCCATCTTGATAATGGTTTGATCTAACTACCAAACAAGAGCTCAAAGCAACAATAAGATGGCAGTACTAAATGGATTTCATGTACCGTAATGAATGATATTGTAGACACTAAACAACCTGTCAGGGCCCTCTCCTATCAAAGTCACAAAAGAAAGGGACAGGTTAAATATTTTCACACAATAGCTGAGAAGTAAAATGCAAATTTGGAAGTCAAAATTGAGCCCTTTTATTTATACAACTATGGATGTACCAAACAATATAACTGGCAGAATTTCTGAAATAAATTTCAACTTGAGGTTTAAAAGGTTCCTGGATAATTTTTGGATAATAAGAGGTTTTAAAGGAGCAAGCCCCAGTAACAAGAATAAGCACATCAGTAGATGTTACAGAAATAGTACAGAGGGTTTTTCAGAGGGCTCAGATTCAGAAGACAGGAATTCTGAATTCAGGTTCTACTGCATGCTAATTGCAACCTTGGGCTATTTCCTCAACTTCTGTATGCCTCTGTTCTCTGAACAGTAAAGTGGGGATATTAGAAACACTGGCCTCACAGGTCATGATGAGCATTTGACACATTTAAGGTACATTAGACTAGTGTTTACACTCACTGAGCAATAAATGGAATGATGTTTCCTACTGATAGCTTCAGCCCACTTCCGTATGAGCACCTTAAGTGACACAACACAGTCCAAGAACATTGTAACCCTTGCTTGTTGACTTTCTTTTATGTTCTTTGTTGTCCAAATAATCATTTAAACTATTGGCACTGGGCAGGGCATAATCCATTTAAACTAATATAGTTTGAAAGATTAACCCAGGAATGGCAAATTCCTTCATTTGTCCACAATAGGACATCATTCTTCTTTAGGGTTTGTTATATATTTAGGTTGAGAACAGGAATCTTTCTTTATAAATAGTTTTTTTCCCCCATACACACTCACTCCTCATTCTTCTCTCCCCACATACAAAAGAAAGACCTCAAAAATACACAGTGGCTTTTTCTTTTCCTCTGTCAGACGTAAGTTTTGAAGACTTCACAATTTATTGGTGGTCAGGTGGGAAAACAGAGTTTTCTAAAATGCAAACGTTTCTAAAAAGACCACTGTCTCCTCTGGCAGCACCAGCTTCAAATGATCTGCCCACTGAGAGCATCTCAGTTTGATACATTCCGTTTCATAAAAGCTGATTCAGGCTTTAGACTCCTACAGGGTCTTCATAAAGTGGATATAAAATAATAATAAAAAATAGGCTAAAGCTTAAAGATTTAATCTAAAGAACATTTATATTTTATCTCTCAGCTCTCATTTTAGAAGAAACATGTTGATTTTTTTTCCAAAATATTTTTGGTTTACTTCAGTAAATTTTCTTCTTGTAGGATCCAAGAAGAAATGGCTTGTGCTTATTTGGTGTTTATAATTATACATTTTTCAGGAAATAAAACATTTCAAACTGAACTCTGACAAAGGGTCAAGGTATTTTATTTTTCTTGGACTCATAGCCATTATTTACTCCCAAATGGATTCTGACTCAGCTAGCCATACGATGGTAGTGTTCTGCAAGAATGGAGTGTTCTTTTTCCTGAAAGAAAGAAAGAAAGAAAGAAAGAAAGAAAGAAAGAAAGAAAGAAAGAAAGAAGGAATGGATAGAGGGAGGGAGGGAGGGAGGAAGGAAAGGAAGAAAAGAAAAAAGAGAAAAAGAAAATGTTATTTGTTTATGTCATGTATCAGTGAAACAAATTAAGTAGAAAATTTGGAAATGGTCATAATCTGACCTATAATGCATTATATTAGGCAGTTAACTTTTGTAAACCCTACATTTAAATGGATTGAGCATGAATCCTGTATCTGTCCTGGAAGAGGAGGCATAAGAATCCAGTCATGCACAAAGTTTACCAGTTACAGAAGCTTGGTATATAACATGACATGACCAAGAAACCAAAACTTTTATGATGGCCCCAGGTTTGTCTTCACCCTGCATAAATATGTTTCCTCTATTCCATTATAGTTTCAGAGTCAGAATTGTATAATTTTGAAATAAGCTCTGTCTCTCCCTCATCTAAAAAACAAACAAATTCTAGCTTACTGCTTCCCTTTGTATTTACACCTAACTGGTCTTCTGGAGTTGTTAGCATTGTTTTCCACTCCACACAGTTTAGGATTTTTATGTGGTGAAATTTTCACCTTATCTTTTATAGTCTTCCCTGCTTTAGTTTTATAGATAAATCTGGACATATTATTTCTAGTGTTTTATGATTTCTTATTTTCATATTTATATTGACATATCTGAGAGTATTTTCATGCAACAAGTAAACAGGGATTCAGATTCACTATATTCCAAATATTTAGCATTTAAGGAAGTAGTTCTTATTTTTTTTAATCCAACAATCCCCTCAACTGAAAATGCTCTACTCAATGTTGGCTATATACTGATATATTTAGTTATGATATATTTATGCCTAAACTGTGAAATTGATCTCCTTCTGTGTGCCCCTCCCTCCTCGGTACAAACTTGCCATTTTAACTATTATAGCCTCTTCAGGCATTTAATTCCTGTCAGTATTACCTTCCCTTCCTGCCACTTATGTTTCTTTCCATTTTTAATGTTATTTAAAAAAACACTATTGCCAGATTATCTTAATTTTTAAATTAAAATGCATTATAAAATCATTTAGTCATATTACTATAACTTCCACTTGATATTTTAATTAGAGTATTGCTATAATATATATACTTTTATAATGAAATATTAATACCTACACGGTGTTAAATCTTTCTACCAAGAAATAAGATTTTTTTTTTCTGTTTATCTGTCTTCCCTCATGTCCGTAGTCAAATTTTACATTTCCTTCATGTGAGCAATATATCTTCATATAGTTTTCTTGAAAATGTAATTACATGTGATAATTCCATGGGACTTATTTTTTTAATCTATAAAAATTTATGAGAATATCTTTTGACCTTGCAATTACACAGCTAGGAATTTACCTTGTAGAAATATTTCCCAAAGTACATGAAGTTATTTGTACAAGTATGTTGACTGAAGCATTGTTCATAATATTAAAAAATTGGAAGCAATTTAAATGCATATCAGTGTGGGGCTGTTTAAATACAATATGGTCCCTAATTCCATATAATAGAACGCTTGCGTCTGTAAAAAAAAAAAAAAGATTAAGGTAGACTTTTATCCACTGACATGGAATACTTTCCAAGCTATATTATTAAATAAAAATATATATAGTGCAGAACTATGTATACAGTAGGTTGACATCTGTATAAATTTTGTGTAAATTTTAAAAGGATAATTATACTGCAATATTAATAACCATTTTATAGAAGGACATATGAAAATGTTTTCTAGAAGAATTTATAATAATGACATATTTATTAAGCCCGAGTCATGTTTTAGACATTGTTCTAAATGCTTTTTATAGAACTCATTCAATCCTCATCATACTATTTTTGTCTTTTCAGGTTTTTATTTAAAGTCTAGTTAATTAACATGTATGGGAAAATTGGTTTCAGCAGTAAAATTCAGTGATTCATCATTTATATACAACATTCAGTGCTCATCACAAGTACACTCCTTAATACACATCACCCATCTAACCCATCCCCCACTTTCCCTCCCTCCATCAACTCACAGTTTGTTTTCTATAGTTAAGAGGTTCTTACGGTTTCTTTCCATCTCAATTTTCTTCCTTTACCCTATGTTCATCTGTTTTGTTTCTTAAATTCCACATATGAGTGAAATCATATGGAATTTGTCTTTCTCTAACTGACTTACTTCATTTAGCATAGTACACTCTAGATCCATCCAATTTTTGCAAATGGCAAGATTACATTCATTTTGATGGCTGGGTAATATTCTACAATAGATAGATGATAGATAGATAGATAGATAGATAGATAGATAGATAGATAGATAGAAAGAAAGAAAGAAAGAAAGAAAGAAAGAAAGAAAGAGGGAGAGAGGGAGGGGGGAAGAAAAGAAGAGAAAAGAAAAGAAAAGAAAAGAAAAGAAAAGAAAAGAAAAGAAAAGAAAAGAAAAGAAAGAAAGAAAGAAAGAAAGAATACCACATTTTCTTTAACCACTAATCAGTCAATGGGCATTTGGGCTCTTTCCATAATTTCATTGTTATTAAAGCTGCAATAAATATTGGGGTTCATGTGCTCTTACAATCTGCATTTTTGTCTCCCTTGGGTAAATACCTAGTAATACAATTGCTGGGTTGTAGGGTATTTTTAGTTTTTAAGGAATCTCCATACTGTTTTCCAGAGTGGCTATACCAGTTTGCTTTCTCACCAAGAGTTTAAGAGAGCTCTCCTTTCTCCACATTCTCACAAATATCTGTTGTTTCCTCTGTTGTTAATTTTAGCCATTCTGATAGATGTGAGGTGGTATCTCATTGTGGTTCTGATTTGTATTTACCTGATTATAAATTATGAGCATACTTTATGAGCACTCCTAAATGAAATATATGCTGAGTGGTTTAGCACTTCTAAATGGAAATACATGCATTAGTTTAGAAGTGCTCATCTTTGGGGAGAAAACCTAAGAAATGGGGTAAGGACCATTTTATTTTGCTTTTGTAACTTTTTGTTCTAATATTTACTATTTACCTGTGACTGTAATACTTTTTATCTAAATTTAAGATACCAGGTTTCAACCAATGGATTGAAACACATCAAGGGATGTGGGTCTCTTGGTTCTGTTTTTATACTTTTAAAATTGATACAAAATCTGATGCTATATTTAAAAAATACCAGTAGAAGAATAATGAAGATGCCCACATGAGGAGCAGTATCTTAGAGAAAACGCATCCTCTTCTGTGCATGGAGACTCTTGGTAGTAAAAAGTGATAAGAAGACGAACACTGCACCAAAAGGTAGTTGGAAGTATAAGAGACAGTCCTTCTGAGACCAGGAATTTCAATGACCTTCTGACTTGAATATATTTAATTTACTTTAGAAATGATGAAAGTTATTAGCAACACATGAGAAAGCAGCATGATATGTAAAGTATTCTAAATCAGCCTACATTAGAGTATTTGACTGTTGAACAGGATTACTCTTCATACAGATGATTCATAGCATTGTTACTACTTTTAATTTATTATCCCTTTAATATAGAAAAAGTAATCTAATAACATTATAGAATTATGTGAGATATGTGATAGAAATATGATGTGATGAAACAACTGGGTCTTTGCACTAAAATAAATTTTATGGGTTACATAGTATTTAATAGTTTCTGGCTGGTATTAAGTAATGCCGTAATTGGGATTTATCCAAGCAGGGATAGTATCAGTGGTGTGGATTTACTTCCAAAGAATTAGTTGCTCTCTTAGGCAAAGTATTTATGGATCACTTGCCATATTCCTTCTAGCCCATGTGTGTGTGCCTGTGCAAGAATGTGCAGCTGCATGTATTACAATGTGGTAACATATGTAACACTATTGAAAACGATACCTAGAATGTTATTGTAAATTGTAGGCTAAGATTGAAAAGCTTTGGAAAATAAGTAGCAAGGTGACTACAGCCCAGCGATAAATGTAGGTTCCAGGGAACTTAGCCAGACTTCCTGAAAGATGGATGGGGATGTGGCAAATGTGGGAAAGGTATGGAAGGGTGATTCCTAAACAAGAGTGGGCACATAGGAAAATAAATAGACAGCCCCTGTTCTACTCATCTCACTCCCTTAGTGTGCTTCCTTACACCACTACCAAGGCTCAAGTTAGGAGAAGGAGAATATAAAATAGAACTAGAGTTTGACTACTTGAAAGTTAGAATGTCTTAGAACTGAACGTGACTGTAAATTATCAGTTGTTGTAGGTAATGGGGAAGAAAAATGTGCTTGTTAATTTTGTGTCAACTTGGCTGAGCCACATACCTCAATATGTGTCAAACGTTATTCTGGGTATTTCTGTGGGGATGTTTTGGGGTGAGATAAGCATTTTGATCACTGGACTCTGAGTAAAGCAAGTGTCTCCCATGAGGTTCCCTAATACAGAGAACAAGAGAGCACGTTTGAAGCAGTGGTGGGAGAGAAAATAAAGCTGTCTTCTGCTTATGCCCCCTAAGAAATCTAGCCCACTCAATAAACTGGTCACAGACTAGACAATGCTTCCTCTTACACTGAGACTGGAGAAAGACTCAGAGGAACAGAAGAAAACACAGTGAATTTTCTCCCGTGTTCCTCTCTGCTGGTATAGCTCACAAGTCCTTCCTCTCATTCTTCTCCAGTGCAATTGGTTCTATCATGTAAAAAGGTTGAATTGGTCTCTTGCTGTTAGAGAATTTGTCATATTATTACCTAGAAATTCTTTTACATCGAATAGAAGCATCTAAACTGGTCTAAAATTGTTGACAGATGTGTAATACCATACAAGTAAGTGACACTTTCCCCTTTTAACTGTATCTTGCAACCAAATAGGGCATTTTTAAATGACACAACTATTGAATCCACTTTGAGTAGAGTACAATTCACACTGCCACACATTCCACCACCAATTCACACTTATTTAAATTGCCGTACAAACCCTATGAAAATAAATCACTTTGGATTCCAAATACCAAGGCCCCATACGAACATATCTTTTATTTCATTCCCTTTTGTCTAATAACATGAATGCCTTAGATATGGAGATGTATAGCAGTTTATATACATTTGATGATGGTCTAAAATAGCTTGTCTTTCTCCTCTTTTTATTAAAATCCTTGTTGCCCAAATTTAGGCAAAGAAGTATAATTGGGTATACTTTAATAGAAGTAGATCTGATGGTTTATTTACTCTCTTAGGCGATGGTCAGTTTTTCCCATATCCTGAAGAAAAATTTCTAAATACCTTCCTGTTCTGAGAAGAAACTGCCTTTTTGGTCCTTTCTACTAAATATCTGTCCTTTGCATGAATGCATCATAGTAGGAAATGCTATACTTATTAATATATTGGGATCTCCTTTTATCTTCAACACACTGGTACCCAACATCAGCCAGCCTCTTTACTCTTGGATGAGAAACAGCTTTTAGTGCAAGCCAAAGATAAGTGGGTAAAAATGGTAAAACTGCTTCCAGATTTGGCATCTGTAAGTTCTCACACCATCATTCTTATAATATTATATCTTTGCTTATAAACTAATCTAGTTGGCTGTAGAAAATCCAGGGAAAGATCGTAAGGCTTCTGCGTGGTGTCAGGTGGATTTACCACATGTAATATGCCTTCATCTCTACAGGACTATATGGAAGAGAAATCCCATGGTGAGCCACCTTAGAGTGGAACATGAAAAATAAATAAAGAGTTTGGGTTGTTTACTTCTACAACTAGCGGTACTTACCATTAACAATATAGATATGAAAACTTTAGCCACAGCAAATTATTTTCATACTTTGTCTATGCTATTCCAAATTCTAACGTCCTCTGCCCTCTAACACCCACCTCTGTGTAGTAATCTCTTTTATTTATTTACGTTCTGAATCAAATCTTCTCCCTCCTCCATACCCACAGCAGGAATTTTTCAATCACCACAGAACTTATTACATGTCTTATTGCAATCTTTATGTCATAATACATTTAGTTTTCTATATAGTACCCAGCACATTTTTGTATATCCCTTAGCAATTAGTCTAATACTTGGAACACACAGGTGTATAAAGCAAAATAGTTATGCCATCAGTCCTATTGCTCATATCCATGCACAAATCTGTTAATATGTTTTCTATTCTCTAACTATATGCAAAATACCCATAGTTGTATATCTAGCTGCAAAACACTTTTATCTTAGTATATTTAAATCAAAATAATTAACAAGAGAGTTGAAAGTTACATTTGTTAGAAGAGAAAAAAACATAAATAACATCTAATATATAAGTAGCTGTTATGGCACACTTTGGAGGTAAGTCTTCAGTGAAGAGTTAAGAATTCTTCACATTTTAGAAACCATTAACATTTTGAAGTTACAGAATCCTGAGGTCAGCAGTAAGCAGACTAAATGGTGCCCATGAGGACGTCAGCATATGTCCCCAAAAGTAAATTTCTTATCCCCTTATCACAAGAAGCAGCCTATTAAGTAGTTATGGTAGTAAATTTTAAATTCCCCTGAAGAAAAGGTTGACAAAATTGAATTATGAAGAAGAGCAAAGAAGATTAAATTACCAGAAGAAGAGCAAAGTCTTGGGAGTAACTTCATAGCAACCTTCAGGCCCATGAAGTTTTATTAAGTAGAGAGTAGGAAAAACACAATAACATTGCTGAATTTGCAAATGTTTGGATTATCTACATACAATGTCTGAAGGGTGTAATCATTGCATGTGAGGATAAAGGGAATTTGTAAAAATTTAGCATTAGGGAGCTGTAAGAGCAACATATTCCTCATTCTAGAATCAAATGGCTATCAAGTCTACCCCTCTGATGTCTAAGTTGAGCAGACTAAATCTTAGAGAGGCTAAATAGAGTTGGTACATTACTTGAGATTTCAGAATTTGGAAGTATTTACTGAGTCCTGCACAAACATAAATGTTATTATAAGTCCTCTGATTTTTAAAATAAAACCATTTGAACATTTTGAGATGACTGAAATTAACATCTGAAAATGAGGAATATATATTGGATTAATTCCATCTTTGCTGCTTATCTTACTTTGAGTCAGGTAAGATCATACTATAGCTGTTTTTGCAAGTTCTTTTGGATGAGTGGTAAATACTTTAGAAACATCAGCATACTCACTGACCATATCCCGTGGCCAAGTTTACTGAGCATACTTAAACAGGACATAGGATGGCTACTCTTGGTGTGTCTCTCCATGATTAAAGGATTCTTCTCTTCAGGATCCTAACATGAATAAAGCAGACCCAGAGAAGGAAGGTAACTTATATGGGAATCTCATGCCATTGCCTTTTCTGCATATATTACATTTCATTCTATAAATATTGATTAAACTAGCATGTAGTTAAAAGTCATCAAAAAATTGCTATCCCCAAGATACTCACAACTGGACTATTCATTTAGGAATCATTCATGGGGTAATTTTTCTACATTAGAAATTTTGTAGTTCTTGTAGTGAAATATCATCATGGTCATCAGGAAAACTAAATATTATACAATGAAAACTTTGTACATATTTTACTAATATGACAAAGGGAATAAGGAAATTTTGATATAGGAATACTCAAGCAGTATAATGATTATTTTATATTTTGAAGCTCAGTTACATCTAAATAGACTAAATCACACTAAGCTTAAAGGAGCCTATGGAGCCATATAGATTGTATCTCTGAATCTAAGAATGAATTAGCCCAGCTCATTACATTCATTGATGTATACATCAAGGGTACCTGGGTGGCTTAGTTGGTTGAGTGTCTGACTCTTGATTTTGGCTCAGGTCATGATGTCAGTTGGTGGGATTGAGCTCTGTGTTGTGCTGTCACCATGAAGCCTGCTTGGGATTTTCTCTCTCCTCTCTGTGCCCCTCCATTCTTCATTCTCTCTCTCTCTGTCTCTCTTTTTGTCTCTCTCTCTCTTTCTCAATAATTTAATAAATAAAAAAGAAAAAATATACAACAGAACAATGTGGGTGGTGGTAATTATTGCAGAAAATAATAAAGTAGGGAGGGGAGACTGAATTATGGAATGTAAGAGTTCCAGGTTTTCAAAGGACAGAATATGAGAGTGATGCTTAGAAATCTTATTTGAGCAATGAACTAAAGAAGTAGAGTAAGTGAACCATGTAGAAAATCTGAGCAAGAGTTTTAGGAAAGAGGATATGTTCTGGGAATGTTCTGAATTGAGGAGCTGCAAAAAGACCAGGGGAGAATTAGTAGAAAATAGTCAGAAACATTTTGTAGAACTGGATTATACAGGATTTGTGAGTGATTATGAAGATTTCAGTTTCTCTCAAAGTGAGTTCAGAAGATACCTGATTGTTTTAAATAAAATAATTCAATGAAATATCTTGTATTTTACAAGGATAGCTCTGGCTGTTGTTCTGGAACTCTGGGAAAATAGACATAGTAAGGTGAATGTAAAGGCAGAAAGAACAATGGAAAATCTATTAAATAACATAAGAGAGCAAGGTGTTTTGGAACAGAGTAGTTAGCATGGGAAGGGTTAAAAGGCATACATTTTGAAGGTAAAAAACAATGGGCTTTACTAAGAATTAAATGTGAGCTGTGAAAGAGATAGAAATCAAGAATGACTGCAAGACTTTTGTCCTGAAAGCTAGAAAGTTGAATTATCATTTAAGGAAATGGGAACACGGTGGGTAGAATAGGTCTAGAGGGAAAGACCAGAAGGTAGATTTTAGATATGCTACATTTGAAATGCCAATTAAATTTCATGGGACATATGTCAAGTGGACAGTTAGGTATGTGATTCTGAAGTTCAAGGGACAGGTTCAAGTTAGTATTGTAAATGTAAAAGATATTATTGCACAGAATACTTAAATTCATGACAGTGAATAAGTATGCCAAGGGAGTGAATGTGTATATCAAAAAGAGATGAGGTTCAAGGTCTGAACAAGGATCATGAAATTTGGGGGCTGGGACTGGCAAAGAATGGTAAAGTGGACCAAAGAGAAGCCAATTATGGAATAAATTCAGAAACAGGCATTATCCTGGTAGGTAATGTCCTTGTTAGAATTTCTAATGTTTTATTTGTTTGTTTGGTTGATTTATTACTTTACAGCATCTTAAAACTTTAAACTCTTACTCTCAAGTCATTGCTCTCTTATGTTATTTAATAGATTTTCCATTGTTCTTTCTGCCTTTACATTCACCTTACTATGTCTATTTTCCTATAGTTCCAGAACAACAGAATCTTCCCTCTAGACTCTGTTTCCTGGAATTTATATTTCCTATTCATAATACAACTTGCAAAAGTAGGAAGTCAAATATTCTGTCAAGTATTTGGTAACCTTTATCACAAATTTAGATTTTAGTAGTAATTTCATTAATTAAATCAATGAACTTCTCAAGTACCTAACAGAGTTATCATTGACTTCTTAAACTTCGTTGTAAAGTTATTCCAGACACAGAAATTCAGGCACAATCTAAATCACACACAGAGAAGGAAAATACAACTTTAAAAGTTTTAATAAGGCCAACTCTCATCAGTTCTCCTATTTTAATGCCTAATGAATTAGGGTAATTGAAATATTCATGTTAATGGTGGGTGTTGAGCAAATTAAAAAAAATACTGAAAATAAATTACCAGCCCTTATCTTCACCCTTCTCACAATTAGTACAAGGCTGTGGAATGAAGGGTGAGAAGTACAGAGATGGATCTCTCTTTAACCTCTTTACCCAATCAATCACCCATTTCTACTTAGTTTTTCTGGCTCACCCCTAAACCCATCTTTAGAGATACTGCTTATGTATAGGCATCAAAAATCACTTCTCTCTTAGAGTTTGAAATAACTTCCTACTTACTTGTTCTGCCTTTGCTTACTCTCCCTTTTTGCTTATCATAAATATGGCTATTAAATTTTTATATTCAAATACACTGGAATGTGTTCCTATTTATAATTTTTTCCTATTTCTCATATTACTTATTCTTTTTAGTTTTCTCTCTTTCTTCCTCAGATATCATAATGTGGTTAGTCTTTCAGAATAATATGGGTTTTGTTGATAACTCTGTTTCCTGGAATTTATATTTCAATAAATTGTGCTTTCATCTTTACTGACTCATTTCCCTCCTACTCTGTTGTTTTCTTTTTTGTTCTTTTCAGTCTCTTGAGTCATGACCTTTAGTTTTCAAATTTTAAGATTTTGTCCAGTGTATGCATTTTGAGGCCCCAGGTTTATTTCTGTATACTGCATCTTATAGTGTACTTTTATTTGTAACTTTTCTAAAATTTTAGTGATTTATTTTCTATTGTAATCAAGAGTTATTGAAATGAATGTTTCAAAGTAAATACATTTATGTTTCACTGTTACATTCAAGGTCATGTATTGTTAATTTCTATTATTATTGCCTTGTCTTCATATAATACAGCCTTTATAATCTCTCGTTTTTGGGATTTCTTAAAATTTTCCTCAGGGGTGTAAATAATAGTCAATTTGTTTGAAAGTTCCATATGTACTTAAAACAAATTAATTTGATAATTTTAAACACAGAGACCTACTTCAGACAAATCTGGTTAATAATAGTAAGCCAATCATTTATCTAAGAATAAATAAATATTTGTATTTGTCATGTGCCAACCATTGTACAAGGTAGTAAAGATATTGCAATGAAACAAAGTTTCTGTTCTCATTGGGTCTAATCAGAAAACAGATAATAAACAAGTAAATTTGTTATGTATCAGTGCATGACAAATTGAGTGAAGATACTAAAGGAGTGCTAAGTGAATGGAGAGTGCCAGGAAGGGAAGCCAGAAGGCTGTTATTTCATAAAGATCAGACAAGACTTTCCTTGATGAGATGACATTTGAGGCAAGACCTCAAAGAAGTGAGGAACAACCTTGTGAATATCTGGGAAGCCAGTGTTCCACATAAGGAAGTGTTAATGCAAACAGCCCAAGGCAAGACCATTCCTGGTGTAATCCGGGAATAGCAAAAAGGTCAACGTGGCTGGAGAACTTTAAGTAAGGGAAACGTATTGATCAGATGGGGGTGGTGGGCAGATCACAAGGTAGCTTGAGAGCCATGCAAGCAACATCAGCTTTTATTCTGAATGAGATGGGAAACCTTTGGTGGGCTTTGAACCTAGCAACACTGTGATCTGACAGGAATTGTTGTTAAAAGAATCCCTCTGTGTTGCTGGGTTGAGAATAAGCTTGGATGTGGAGAAGAACTGAGCAAGGACAACTGTGAGGCCAATTAGGATTTAGGGGAGATTTAAAGGTGGCATCAAGCAGATTGTAACATCTAAGATAGTGAAAAGTGGTTGAATTCATGGTGTGTTTTGAAGGTAGAGTCAGGATTTAAAAACAGACTGGGGAAGTAGTGTGAAAGAAAGAGAGGACCCAAGGATGATGTTAACGTTTTTGGAGTGAGCAATCAGAGGAGGGAGTTTGTCACTTAGAGACAGGAAAATCTATAGATGGAATGGGTTCATATGCTTACTTTTAGACATTTTACGTTTGAGTCACTAATGACACAGAGCAGAGGCTGAATAGCAACTGGTTAAAAAATGTCTTTAGATCAGGAGAGATACCTAGAGTCTATGTAGACATTTGAGATTTTTGGAGAGATTAAAAAAGCTGTGGGCCTATATGTGATCTTCTGAAGACTGTATATCAAAAAGACTAGCAATGAGACTAGGAAGTGAAACCATTTGGGCACTTCTGTGTTTAATGAAGAGGAACCATTCAAAGATCCTAAGGAGTGTTTGATAAAGAAATAGGAGGATCAAGATACTATGATTTCACAGAAGCCAAAAATTTCAGTAGCCAGAGAGCAATCAATTCTATCAAATACAGTAGGTCAAGAAGGATGAAGACTGGGAAGCTTTTGAGGTCATTAGTGATACTGACAAGGGCTGATAATTTACCTTGGTAGGGATAGACAGCTGATGGAGTCTGTTCAAAAGAGACAAACGTGTATATATACCATTCTTTTCAAGAGTTTGTATAAACTTGGAATGAGGCAGTATCTAGAATGGGAGAAATTGAAAGATAAAATTGTTGAGTCATTGTCTTTGAGTACACCATATGGGTTCAGAGCTAGTCCACAAATGGAGAGAGGTACTAGAAGAAAAGTCTATGACTTGATTAATGTCTCTGTGTATTTCACAAGGGGCATTGTACAGATCTTCTCATGGTTGGAGAAGCATTGCCTGTTTTCTACCAGAAGTCCTTGCAATCATGTGTCTTCTCTTCCTTGCACTCTCTCACATACAGGATAGGAAAAATCAAAAGGCTTAAAATTTTGCCTCTCTCTTACCTATTTGATAAGCCCACCTTGAAGATATATGTTTACTAATGAGGTACTATTTTTCTCTTTTTAAAAATTTAAACCTTCTTAATTCCCTCTGATTATATCAATTATGCTCATTACAATTAACATAATTTTGGGTAGTGATCTTTCCATATGTTTTTTACCATAGCTCTACTTCACAGTGTTTATTTTCCTTAAATATTTGGGGATCATTGGTTTACTATTCATGTCTGTGTTTGAGAAATCCTGCTTTTCTCAGAGCCAGACTCAGATAGGAGGTGCTAGAAAAGATCTTTTAGTGTTTGCAGCAGGCTATGGGATCCCTGACCCTCCTGGGTTTGTTATTATGCAGAACACTGATTTTCTTCTCCATCCCAGTGCAAATTCCTCACTTGAGACACACTTCCTACACTTTTAATTGGGAGATAGGGGCTATGTTCCAAGAGCTCTGATGGTAGCTGTCTAATTTGTCACCCTAATATTTGCTTAATGGTCACCTTTGCCTGTGTGTTTACTAACGGAGCCTGGCTCTCCTCTGTATTCACTCTGGCTCTAAAAATTTTTTCTTAATTTTTAATTTATTTTTGAGAGAGAGAGAGAGACAGCAAGATAGAACATGAGTGGGGGAGGGGAAGAGAGGGAGACAGAATCTGAAACAGGATCCAGGCTCTGAGCTGTCAGCACAGAGGTCAATGCAGGACTTGAGCTCAAGATTTGTGAGATCATTACCTGAGCTGAAGTCAGCTGTCCAACCAACTAAGCCACCCAGGCACCCCCAAAACCGTTTTTTTTTTGTATATTTTTGATCATGGTTGTCTATGGTCATTTTCCTGTAGACACGATTGATTCTGCCCTCTGTCTTTCAAAATAGCTCCATAGTTTCTCACTTACTAATCCATATAACTTATTTTACAATTCTGGTTTTTTTCACTGATAAGTTATTCTCTGTAATTTTATGAGATTTGAGACAGAGGTAATTTGGAAGAGTTTTGATAAATGTCAAATATTCATTCAGTCACTATTTTAACTAATTTTTGTTTCTATCTTACTTGAAAACCTATCATAGGTATCCATTTTTTGTATATTTTTAATAACAAGAAAAACATACTTCTGTCAGAAAATACTTTTACAAAGTGTTTATCATAAAAATAATTTCTCTTTTAATTTCACCCTAATCCTACTCACTTCTTATTTTCTGAGTGGTAATCTCCCTTGGCAGTTTTTCATATAGATGTGTATGCAGGTATGTAAATAAATATTTTGTATTTTTTCCACATAATTAAAATTATATTGCACATACTACTATTTCAAAAATATTATCCTGGAAACTTTTCATGTCTATACATATAAGCCTTTTTGTGTTTTATTATCTCCATTTTATATAGAGATCATGAAGTTGAAAATTGTTAGCTCAAGTCAACAGACAATAAATGGTCATATAAGAAGAGTAAAAAGCTTGTGACATAAAGGTGACTGAATCACAATGAATACAATATCCTTAGTTAAAGATTGAAATTTTGAGGGCTCACCTGTGAACTTGGAAAAGTTTCCTCATCTTTAAACTGGTGATACTGCTAATAATGATAATAATATCCATCTTATAAAATTATTGCAATATATGAAAAAAATGCACAGGAAATACCATGATGCCTGGGATATAGTAAGTGCTCTATTATATTAATTGTTTTCTTAAAGAAAGAAAATAAGCTACCAGGTGATACTAGACAAGAAATAAGCCATACGTGTTTCCAAGTAGCATAGTATCTGAAGAATAGTACCTCAAAATAATTATTTAAATGCAGAGAACATAGAACATCAATATGAGGGTAGAGTAGAGTGTTCCTGCAAAGATATTCTCACCTCTGGATACTTTTTTTTTTACCTCCTTTTTAGTTTTCACTGTAGTGATTGTACTTCAGAGATTGAGGGGAGAGAAGTTATTACTGATTTTTTTTTGTCTTTATGAGCCCCATTGGCCAAAGAATAGCTACTCACCCAGATAAACACTATAAAAATGGAAGTCAAAATGCTACCTCTAACAGAACTGTTGTTCCAAGATTGAAAAGACTCCCCCCATACACATTTACTTATATCAGGCATGTTCATTTATGAAGGATACTCCATCTGTCTTTCTGCAGGGTAAGGTTTAGGGAAAAGATTCAATAGAACTATTCCTAAGAGTGCTCATGTTAGAGGATTACCAACACCTTCATTAAGAATGTGCCTGGAAGGTACACCACTCAGAAAACTGGATTGCCTCAGAGCTCAAAAGAAGGTTGAAACCACATACTTACCACTCATTAATTTTACAGATTTTTATTTATTTTTTTCAAATTTATTCATCTATTTTGAGAGAAACAGAGACAGCATGTGTTGGAGAGGATCAAAGAGAAAGAGACAGAGAGTCCCAAGCAAGGTCTGTGCTGCCAGAACAGAGCCTGGCATGGAGCTTGAACTTATGAAACCATGAGATGGTGACCTGAGCCAAAACCAAAAGTCAGATTCTTAACCAACTAAACCACCCAGACACCCTTAATTTTAGAGTTTTCTAAAAGATAAAGCATTTTAAAATGTGCTACACTATTTTTATTGTTATTTCCTTGGTGCAATATAAGTATTTGACTGAATTAATTCATTAATTAAACAAAAGTATAAATATAGTATGGTAAAACCTTGGTTTGTGAGCATAATTTGTTTCAGAAACATGCTTGTAATCCAAAGCACTTGTATATCAAAGCACATTTCCTATAAGAAGTAATGGAATCTCAGATAATTTATTCCACAACTCAACAATATTCATATAAAAAGGATCATAATACTGTAATATAATACAAAATAGTAAAGAAAATACAAAATATTTTTAAAAATAAACATTAACCTGATCTTAGCTTTGAAAACCTTGGTGGCTGGTCTGAGGGAGACAAGAAAGGGGAGCATTTTTGTATAGGTTACCTTTCACTATCTAATGGAATGACTGCTATCTTTTGGTTCAATGGAATCTTTTACTGCATGGGAACCACTGCATATGCTCACATGGATGTTGACTCCAGTACAGTATTAATAAACTCTTGTCATATACTATATTTAATGTAACTGACAATAAGGCAGTAAAAGAAAGGGTCTATTTCTACAGGCTCCCTGACCCAGACTGAAGTAAAACATTCCTGAGTTTACTCCTGTATAGAAAAGTAAAAGACTATCCATAGTTGTTTTGATGTGACAAAAAAACATACTAGTACCATTGGTAGGCACCTTCCAACATTATGAGAAATCACTGATTTCTACACAATCACAATTTCCCAGAAAGCAAGTGAACAAGCAAGAGAGAAAGAGAGAGAGAGAGGAACCATTGGCTCAGTGTGAGATGTGATGTTCTGCATCATGTACTAATCATGTTGTAAAACACTGCTCATTTATCAAGTTAAAATTTATTAGAAACGTTTGCTTGTCTTGTAGAACACTTGCAGATCAAGTCCCTTCCAATGAAATGTTTTACTGTACATACCACAATAGAATACTATATATCAATAAAAATAAACTGTTACTTTCAGTAAATTATATAAATATTAGCATTATCATACTGTTTTATAACAGTAACTTTTAAAATATTATATAGAGTGTGTGCCTTTTTATAAAGTTAAAAACATCTAAAACGATGTGTTTTTTAGGGCATACACTGTATTAAGGAACTCTGCACACATATACCCCCAAGAGCAGAGACATTCAGGATGACTGTTACTTTGAGTTAGGGAAGGAAGAGAAAAAAATAGAAGACCGTGTGAGCTCATTTAAGTTACCATCAAGGCTCTACTTTTCATAATTGATGCAGGTTCACTATGTTATTTAAATTAAGCAAACAACTAAATAGAACAAACCATTCATGTACTGAAACAAGAATTGTAATTAATCTAGGTCCTAGGGAAATAAATAGTTCAAAAGACAACCACATAAAAAATTTTGCAAAGGAATTTATATTTCCCCTCCTCTCTCCCTCTCCATCAGAAGTCAACTGAAATACTAAACATATTTCTGTTTCTTCCAATTCCAAGCTTCTCTGGCTTTTTTTCAAATGTCAGCAGTCACACAACTCAAGGAGAATCTTTTGATATTCACATTTATTATAATATAGAATATAAATGCATTTTGATTCTGCTTCTTGAACTTAAAAAGCTTGTATGGTTAAAATTGCAAACCCAGGAAGTGAGGGATCATTATTTTGAATCACAAACTGAGATGATTTTATACAAGAAAATAGAAGTGGCTGTTGTAAGCAATGGGTGATAGAGGTGGGGCTAGAGAGAACAAAATAAAGATATTAAAGTGGTGTGTTAAGGAAGAGCTGAAACAAGGATAGCTGATTTTTTTATTATTTTATTTTATTTTTTTAAACTTTATTTTATACATACAGAAATGACTACATACAGTCAGGTGCCTTATGTTCTCATGACTGAATGATTATTAGAAACCCAGCCTTTAGGGGCAGAAAAACAGATGTTGAAGGTCATCCAAGATTCACCTAATCCATTTCATTTGTCTTCACATGATTCTGAGTAATATCCCTACATGGCGATGTATTAGATTAAATAAACAATATGCTTTCTCTGATTTTATCAATGTTCTTTAAAAGCAAAATGAAACAAGAATTGAATTTGACACCAGACCAAGAGTCTATTTCAATCACTCATGACATACTCGAGGGAGGCCTCATACTCCAAAGATTTAATTATATAGGTTTATAGCCATTTGCTGCCATCTTTGGGGACAATCTACATGTTTTGGTTGAATTCAAATACTACTTTTAAGATTTGGAAATCATTCAATGTAATAGTCATAGAAAGTGTTCATCGAGTCGTTATTAAGTCTGGCTGTTCATCATATACCAGTTAAGCTGATCAAATCAGTCAAAGCAAGGAAGCTTCTTAGAATTTATATCTCTAAGTCCTATGTCTTTAGGTCCAGACAGGTACAGTGAAGGGTTGAGACAGAAGCTTTTTGACAATCAAAATGCAGACTTTATCTTTACTATTTTATTTATTTTTTAAAGTTTTTAACACTTTTTCATTTTTGAGAGAGACAGAGCTTGAGTGGGGGAGGGGCAGGAAGAGAAGGAGACACAGAATCCAAGAAGGCTCCAGGCTCTGAGCTGTCAGCACAGAACCTGACCCGGGGCTCGAACTCACGAACCGTGAGATCACGACCTGAGCAAAGAGGTCCAACCCCTAACCGACTGAGCCATCCAGGCACCCCTATCTTTACTATTTTAGAGTCCATAAACTAGAGGCATGCTATGCCTGGCCATGCCTAGTCACCTCAGACTTACACCTTTGTCACCATTTATAGTTGAGGCAGAAGAATGCATTCAGGCTTCCCATTGCTACATTTCAGGATTTCATTAGTGTGTGAGGTTTCCCAAATGAGCATTTCAAGTGACAGATGATTTTGTTGTGCCCCTTCTCCACAGCATCAATATCCCCTATTCTATGGAGGATTAACTAGACTAAGCACCCTGCAGTCACTGCTTATGAATTGTAAATGTGTGACAATTATGGCTCTTGAGGTACAAAACACATTTTTTATAGTGATTTGTGGGGCCCATTTTTATTGGGAATGAGCTTAAAACTGCCAGATTCATTAGCTACTTGAGCTACACTGGTCATATCCTTTGTGTGTTTGTGCATTAGGCTTTCTTAATCGGAGAAATAAGCTTACATAATTTCTTTTAAATTACACATAGTGGGGAAAGAGGTATTCAACACGGGAAGGATTGTGAGAAAAACTATAAAATAGAAATGCCAAGAGTGGATTCACATTAAAAAATATTTAATGAGCAATAAAATGCTTCTGTAGCGATTCCAAGGGATGCACAGCGTGGTCCAGGGAAGAAACAGTGTGCTCCAATAATTCCTCTGGAGACAGGTACAATTTAGAGAGTCCAATTAGTTTCTGCTGCTCAGGTCCTCTTGTCTGATTGTCTATCTTATTTCTCCCCCTGTTTGGAGTTATTAACAATATACTGTTGTTGAGATATTTACAGCAAAGATGATTTCAAGGGTTGGATGTTGCCTCATCTTTCACAAAAAGACCACAAGGAGGATCTCATTGTGTGATGGATTGAAAGATATTTTCCCTATGAAAGGAGTATCATAAACAGAAAAAGAGAAAAAGCATAAAGTATAAGCACATTTTTAGGACATCTACAAACTAATAGAGTATATGAGGGTATGTATGTATATGCATACAGGTATATACATATATAAATATATGTATGTATAATTTACATACATATAATTTGTCTATGTAATTTATGTATATGAGGTGATATTTACATTAATTTAATGGCATTAGCATTTATTTAATAAATATCCATTGAACCAGATACTCTGCTAGGTTTGGGGATATAATAATAAAATAGAATCAGCTCTCACCTACGGAACTTACATTCTAATTGGGTTCTGAGAAAGTTGTTAATCAAATAATTATACAAATTGATATATAATTAATAATTGTGCCTTTTCTCTGGCTCTCATAAGAAACCTAAGCATCTGGACCATTTTACTTCTTTTTGGACCTCTGAACTGGTGAGTGGGTCAGCCTAGTGACTCTAAAATGCTGAGGCACTAGTGTAGTATTGTGCTTCACCTCATGTATCTTCTGGTACTCTTAAGACAATCCTATATAGGAAAAAAAAAAGCTGAGGCACATAACAAAACTATAGGTCGTTCCAGAATTTTTGTGAGTGGTCTCATCCAGCTTAGGGCAGGGCGACCATTCCCAAATTCCTTCTGTTGGTTAGTTCATGTGACAGGTTGGCTAGGCTCCGGTGCCCGATTGTTCAGCCAGACACTAATGTAGATGTTCCTGTGATGGCATCTTCTAGATATACTTGAACATTTGCAATCATTTGACTTTAAGCAAAGCAGATTATACTCCATAATGTGAGTGGACATCATCAATCACTTGAAGGTCTTAAGGCTCAAACTCCATTTCAGAGGGAAGAAGGAATTTTCCCTCAACACTGTAACATACAAACCCTACCTATGTTTTCATCCTGCTGAATTTCAAACTCAAGGCTGTAAAATGAACTCTTCCTTGAAATTCCAGCCTGCAAGGCTGGCCTATAGATTTTGGACTTTCCAAGCCCTACAATCTTGTGAGCCAATTCATTAAAGTAAATTTTATTCTCTCTATATAAATATCCCATCACTTCTGTTTCCCTTGAGAATCCTGTCTGATATAATATTAACTACTACAAAATAGATTAAATAGATTATCTGCAGTTGGTTTCCTTAGAAGCAAACTCTGAACTGAAGCTTCATGTGTAAATGATTGAGCAAAAAGGTACTTCCAGTAAGAAGCCAGTAAAGGAGTGGAGGGAAGAGGAGAGGGAAAGGATGTGTTCCATCAATAATATAATTTCAGGCAAAGTTCTAGCCTCATCCTGGTTTTATGGGGAGTGAATTATACCTGAGAGCTGGTCCTATCTTGAGGAAAGGAGCTCAAATTTCATATTCTGCAGAAGTTAATCATTGGATAGGAATTAGGAGGGTTTTTAACTCTTACATACTGCTGGCTTTTTTTGTTTTGTTTTGTTTTGCTGTTTGGTGCAATTTGTTAGCAGAGCACACAGACGCTACTAGTAAGCTTGATTTGCAGTAATGTGGGTGAAGCTTGAACAGTTATTCTACATAGATAGTTAACCAATTTGGTTGATTTGGCCTAAGCCATACCATATGCCAACTACTTTGATAATGTACAGAGGCAACGAATACAATGATGGGTTAAGCATAGAATTTAATATGGTTGCATCTCTCTTCCACAGAAAAGAAATATCCCTCCTTTTACTGCAGGAAAAGAAATTGTAGGTCATATCCCATCACAGTAAATCAATTGATAGCTGGCACCTGACTATGTTCCCAGCCCTGCACTGGATGTAGAGGAAGAAACACAAAAGTGCAAACGCTGTTTCCTCCTCTCCAGAACTTGACAAATAGAGATTGGAAGAGATCATGTATGTGGATTTTTATTATTTATGTAATCTTTGAGCCTCTTCCTCATTTATAATGCTGGGATGGTAATGATATTTGTTTCATTTGACTGGTATGAACAATAAATGCATGGAAAATAGTTAGCAGAGAGAAAACTGTAAATAAAAGCAGTTTCTTCCTTTTATTCTTTTACTGCACTTTCATGAAGTCATGAGCTTTGTTTTCCTCACCATTTTTTGCCCATATCCTAGTATAGTTCCTGACTCATAATAGATATTCATGTGTCTCAATTAATGAACAGGAGAGGTTAACTAAGATAACAATTGATTTTTTTCTCTTGCTTTTTTGCCTAACATTGTAACTTTTTTTTTAACATAGGATTCTCAAGGGCAAAGAGTTAATGCTAGTTGTAAGTTACATAAAGCTGGCAGTTAATGTTAAGTAATAATATTTGAGTCAAATGTGTATGTATATATATATACAAATATTATATATTGTTTTTATATAATATGAGTCAAATATTATATATATATATATATATATATATATATATATCTTCAGGGATGTATCCATTGTTCATTAGCATTTAGGGAAATGTCTTAAGTGTGAGGGAAAATAGAAGACATATGGAGCACAAGTATTTGCTGAGCTGTTCAGTGACCTACATTGTTGAAATGTTGCCAAGCTCTAAAGTTCTCTTCAGAATTCTTAATCAGTCTGCATACATTCTTTTCATCTGCAAACCTATTAGATACATACCATCATGTATGTCTTCTGGTTGTTCTAATTATAGTCAATTAAATAGCCTTCATCTACCTGAAATGTGTCCCTCTCTTGACAAGCAAAGGCTGTACCTAAGAAAGGAGGATGCATGTTTCTAGAGTCACTTACTCATTCTTCAAGGAATATGCATATCCCCGTTGTGCTGGCACCATTGTATCTTGAAAACAGATGCATAAAATCTCTCCTCTCTGGTGATTAAAAAACTAGTAGAGCAATACATATTTAAAGTTTTTTTTCTTTCATATGGGGCACCTGGGTAACTCATTTGGTTGAAAACCTGACTCTTGATTTCAACTCATGTCATGGTCACAGTGTCATGGGATCAAGCCCATGGTCAGGTTCTGTACTGGGCTTGGAGCCTCTTGGGATCCTCTCTCCCTCTGCTCCATTTGTGCGCTCTCTCTAAATTAAAAATCTTAAAAAAACTTTCTCTTGTGCTATGAAATAAATAACAATAGATTTTCTGAATCAATTTTAAATTTACGACTTGAATTTTACTTATGCATACATGCGTGTAATCACCATTTATTAAAAGAAAAGTAAGGTATTCCAAAAGATTCCTTTATGTCCCTTCCCAGTCATTAAGTCCCCATCTAGAAAGAACAATTATTCTGACTTCCAGCCTCCCATATTTGATTTGCTTAAGAGACATTTAAAGAGATACCTTTGATAGCCTTTGAAAGTACTAGACAGATGGGTCCAAGAAGATGTTAGATAATAATGAAGCAAAAGAAGACCTAAGAAGTGTAAAAATATAAATTTTTATAAAGGAGGTGACATTTTGGTTCTATCTAGAAAAATGATACAAATCAATGAAAATATGGAGAAAGAGGGACTTACATGCAGAAAGAAATGGCATGCACAGGGAGCATTCTGTGTTTAGCAGGTGGTAAGTAGATCATTTTGCAAGAGTAAGTTCAGTGATAAGAGAGGCATGGGGAATAAGCTAGAAAGATACATTTGCATCAGACATCAAACTTTTCGTATGTTAGGAGTTTAAATATTATACCAAGAGCAGCAGAAAGCCAAGAATGATCTAATTTGGGGTTGTAGAAGGAATTTGGAAAGGGGTAATGTGAGGATAACTTACACAGCACTGAGACAACATTTCCCGCCAAACATAAAAATACCAGAATCATAATGTCCAAATGGCAACCCTGTGGTCTCTCTCTGATGAGTATTTTCCCAGGCCTTCTCTAATACTCGAATTGCACAGTGTGCTATGGGAGGTATTAGAGACTTTATAAGAGAAAAGGTTCACATATTTAAATGACTTGGGCAGTACATGGTTAAACATAAGAAATTTATTTCATAAATAACTTCACGGTACCTTTAATATGTGGGTTAGGAATATTCGGAGGAGGGAAATATATTTTCTCTTACATTTATGTTGGCTGAAGATTTAAAAAGTTTTTGGAATACCTTATGGTATGGATAATGTTCCATAGTACATATTTTGAGATACGTCGTTATAAGATAGAAATATGAAAAATGGCCAATTGGAAAATTCACCTGTGTCTTGCAGATTTCTAAACTGAGAAGGTCAAGCTGTTTTCACATCATTTAAAAATGTTTGACCATTGTCATAATTGTAATCAAATCATCTATCAACCCAGATGTTTTTATCCTGGGACTTAAATTCCCAGAAATCTTCAAAGGTAGTACCTGAGTTGTGATGATCGAAGATAGGGAACCCCCACCCTGATGAAAATATTTGGAAGTGTGGGAGTAACATTTGTCTTCAAAATTGAAACCCTGCTCTTGAAAGTAAGATGTTAAAGGAAGGGAGGGCTCTGTGAAGGAGAACCCCTCTTAAATAACAAGACTCTAGATGTTAACTGAGGAGCAAGCTTGAGTGATAGGTCGGTGGCACTGAGATGGAAAGCTACACATGTAAGATGTGCTGTGAGGGTTAGCTGGCAGAAAGTGCGTTCCACCTGGATGGGTTCACAGCCAAACTTCTGGGTTTGAATTTAAGGGCAAACGGGGTGTAAATCTGGCTGGCTGTACTTTTAAAACAAATGATGAACTCTGGAAAAAACAATGAAGTATATATCTTTAATGGGCCTTTCTCCTGCAGACCCTTAGAAATAGTTATAAATTAAGAGTTTAAGGCAGAGTATTTCTACTGTGCCTGATTCACGTTTTATTTTTCTGTTCTCAGTGGAGCCATCCCTCCTTGGTGTTCAAATCTTGATCATTGCAATAATCCTGGATGCCTGTATATTCCATTTTGTTTGCCTATAATTCTTATTAGTCACTATTAAAAATGCTTGAAAACATTAAAATATTCTCAGCAACAATACACAAAGCATCATTTCTATTTTTCATTTAAGATAATAACAATTCAAAATAAATTTTTAATGTTGCTGCATATTACTATGGCTATAGTTTAGAAATAACATTTAGAAAACTTTCTATTCCTTTTTTTGGTTTACTTTGTATTATTATTTTAATTTTTATTATTTTGCCTATAAAATCTATAGAGTTGGCTTGCTTTCAGCCATGTAACTACAAAAATATGCTGTTTCTAACAATCTGATCTATATAGCAAAGGAAAATCTTGCTGCCACAAATGTTTAGTTAATGTCACACTAAAGATAAAAACACCTCGAAACTAGAAGAACTAAATGCATTTATCCTAAATAGTTACCTAGAGTTTTGAAATTTGCTATCAGCTTAATATTTCTATGGCCATTTGCTAATAATCAGCTTAACTGTAAAATGATTATATACCTTCATTTATCATTTATAGTGCCTTGCAGAAGAAGAAGCACATTCACACCCTTTAATTCACATGGTTTTTACAACATACCATGTGAATAGTAGGAACTAATATACTACTTTCACGGGAAAAGAAATAAAAACTCAGAAAAAATGTCCTATGTCATCTAGTAATCAGAATTTCAACCTGATTTCATGAAGAAACTGTGAACTATATGTAGAATCTAATAGTTTAGAGAAAAATTTAAATCAGTATGTTTTAATGCTAGAAGGAGGTCCAAGTATCAGATGAAATGTGATGATAAAAGCTCAGACATGTCTGTCTAGTTCTTCTTCAGCATTACCCCACCCCGATCCCCCCATCCAAACCTTTTCGAGGTTCTAGTTCCAGATTGTAACACTTGGGTTATGAGCTTTTTCTATTCACTTAGGATTTACTGCCTTAATTTTTGCTGCTTGCTTGCTTGCTTTCTCTCTTTCTTACTTTCTCTCTTTCTCTCCCTCCCTCCCTCCCTCCCTCCCTTCCTTCCTTCCTTTCATATTGACCATTTTACTATCATAGAGTTTTAAATTACTTAGAACAATAAACAATGATGCTGGCCCCCAAATCCAATCTAATCTCTTCAATTCCTGGATAAGAGATCAAACCCCAGTGTGGTTATATAATTTTCCCAGGATGGCCTAGCCATATCCTAATATGCATAGCAAATTCTCTTTATGATGATTTTAGCTGCCTAACTTATTTGCACATCTAAACTTCGATTTTATAATGGTCAGTTAAAGTAGTTATCTTGCTACATTTAAGTTATACTGGAATAATCACCAGCAAATACTGTTTGTGGTAGGCATTTTCAGAATCAAGAGAAAAATAAATGTTATTGAGCGATAAAATTAAGATTCATTATTGCAGTAGACCCTAAAACTGTGAAAATGACAAGTAGCACAAGATAGAGGAATAGTTTGTGATACTCACTGTCATCTTGGAAGAGCTAGAATAAGAAGATGGATTTCAACCTGAACACCAATCTTAAGATAAATATTTCCATATTAAATATATTAAACATTTTGATGTACCATATAATACATGCAAAATACAATCTGTGAAAATGTACAGCTTCATGTATATAGTAAAGCACATTCACATGTACATCGTGTGTGAGTGTGTGTGTAGGGCATTTAGTTCCTATCTGTATACTGTAGTATGGTTCAAAAGTACCTTTTCTGTTAAAACTACTGAAGCTTGATTCCCAACATTTTGCTATCTTATCTTCTTTCCCTTCAATCTCTCAGTTAATAGGATTTCTATAAACCTGCACGACAGTGGGCTTGGTAGCTCAGCAGATTAGTCTGTGAGCTTTCATCCTTGGAACCTGGTTCAAATTCAGTCCCAACCAAGATGTCCAATAATCCTCCATGGGCGGATTGCTCTCAAAAGGGCATGAAGCCTAGTTTCTCTTTGAACCTGATTTGGAGCTGTTTTTATATCCATCCGAGACGAGGTTCCATTCATGCAACTGAGAAAAAAAAATGAAACCTAAGCATTTGCTTTTGGGTTCTGACTAGTTTCCATCCTGAGGAGAAAAACAAAGACAAAAACAAAAAACTCAGTACAGTGTCTCAAGGTGGAAAAAAGCTACTCCCATTTCTCTCCATAATCATCAATGTGCTAGAAATAACCAAAAGTAAAGCAAAATTGTTTTTGCATGTCTTTACAACCCCTTTTTTCAAGGGTCTAATAGTAGTTTCCACTGTCTCCTGACAACACATTCTAACTATATTATTACTCACAGATAGAGAGAGATTTCACAATGTTACTCCATTAATTAAAAACCTGCAATGATGCTTCTTTGTTGTCTGTTCAGCAATAGATCCAAATATTCCTTAACTGCAAGTTCCAACCTACACACTTTTTTTTCTTTTCTGCAGTTAGCAACTTTCTAATCAGGCAGGAAAACTTGCCATCTATATTCAGTATACTTTTTAAATATGTGAGCTTTTAATTCAGTTACTTCTCCCCCTCCCATTCCTTTTCACCTTCTGGAATATGTCTTCAGTCTTCTTTTTCAGTACTACCTCTCTTTTATGGGCTGACTGACTTCTCCTCCCATAAGCTGTGTTTCTGCCTGTCACTCAACAAAAGATCAAACTCCTATAAGGTATATCAGAAAGAGCACTAAATTAGAAATCAGGAAACAGCTTTTTATTCATTTCTACTTCAGTAATTAGCTGTGTATCTAGAGCAAGATATTGATGATGGTGGTGATAACATTATAAAAACAATTATATTTATTTCCTGAGTACCTGCTAGATTCTAGGCAGGGTGCTGTGTGTTCTTTCTGAGCCTTATTTCAACATGACACCATGAATATATAACCCTAATATTCAACCCTAAAATTAGCTTGCATGTAAGACTCACTAGCCCTTTTAATAGAAAAAAACACAGAGAACTTTAGGCAACTTGCCAGGTAGCGATACAGCCTAGTCTTCAACCGACATTTGTTTGATCATTTTACCTCATTTGTAAATAGTGGAGCTGCTAATCCTCTCCTCTGAATCTGAGTTCCACCTATCAAATGAGAGGATCTAAATAGGTCCTTCCAGCTCAAGAACTGGAATGGTTTCATACATTCTTATTTCCACTCTACCATATAATATTTTTCTTTAAGTATTTGTTACAGGTTAGATTTCTCCTCTTTAATAAATGTATGTGTGTGTGTGTGTGTGTGTGTGTATGCCTTGTGTGTGTGTATACACATACATACATACATATACATATGTGTATAACAATCGATGCTGGGTATTCAGTACAGTTTTTTGTTTTTTAGTAGGCAAATAAAAATTTAAAAAGTATATAGCTTACAGCATTTTATTTGCACTAAAACTGGAATAAAGCACTGCAGAACCACTTAATTCAAAGCTTTATTTTTTTTTAATTTTTTTATGTTCTTTATTTATTTTTGAGAGACAGAGAGAGACAGGGGGAATAGGGGAGGGTCAGAGAGAGAAGGAGACACAGAATCTGAAGCAGGCTGCAGGCTCTGAGCTCTCTGTCAGCACAGAGCCCCACATGGGGCTCGAACCCACGAACCATGAGATCATGACCTGAGCCGAAGCTGGACGCTTAACTGACTGAGCTAACCAGGCGCCCCTCAAAGCTTTATTTAACAAGGGCTTGAATCATCCCTCCTTTGAAGATAGTTTTATTTTAAATAAGTGGGACATAGTGTTAAGCAGTTTCTATAAACTAAAACTTAAGAGATTTGAATATTCTTAATGACTTTTTTCAGCAGAATCCCAGTAGTATGAACTTTCAAACCCTTTAAAGTGGGAAAAGATTAAGAATGGCATATAATTTTGAAAGAAACTATTGTCTATTATTACTAATTATAATAGATTTATTCAGAATGAGTAATATCCAGAAAATGTTCATGACCTTTTATTTCAAAAAAAAAAACAAAAAAAAATGGGGAGAAACTGGATGGCTAGCAAGTTTTGCATTAGAAATCAACGGAGTCTGCAAATCTATTTTCACAAATATTTGAACAAATAAAAACTTAATGTTAAGAAGAATTTTGATCTTTTAATAAATTTCTTTCTTTTATGCAGACACCCTAAGTTAATAGATACCAAGTTGGAATGATGAAAATGTCCATTTCCATTTACAAATTCTAATACTGAAATTTGTCCTTCCATATTTCTGTTTATTTTATTCACCCATTACTTGCATACTAGAGAGTAGGAATTAAATTTTTAGAAATTTCATAGTTACTTATGCTTACATTTTATTGGTGCCAAATTAGATGTGAATAGCCAATTTGATTTGCTGGAGTCAACATTAGTGTATCAAACCAGAAAGCATTTAGTAATTGGTCAGTCTGCCTAGAGTCTTTCAAGTCCCCACCTTAGCCTCAAGAAAAGTAGGATATTTTCTGGCTCAAAAAAGCATTTTTCAATGTATCAATATTATCATTACCATGATTTATTTAATCAACATTTTAAATGAAACACTAGGGCATGATAATCGTTTTGGGGTCAATCAGAATTAGATTTCAAATCTTGGTGTCACTATGTATTGGTCATTGTAATAATCTCTTCCTAAGTCTCTATTTCCTTGTTCTAGAATGTAAACAGTAAGAGCAATATTTCTATTTCTGTAGGGATTGAAGGAAGTCCTACACATGAGTTCATCAGAGTGCCTTGCACATAATACAATTTTAATTAATATATACGTTCAATTAATATTTGGCAAATTGGCATAATTAATGTGAGGAAATGGTTGAGGAAAATGTCAATATTTTTCAAGAAGAAAGACATAGTTGGGTGACTGAGGATAATAAACTATTTAAGAATATACTAGTATTGCACCTTCTCATTGCATGTGCTTCCATCAATATTTTTAAAAAAATACTCTGGTATGAATGTATTCTAGGATTCAGGGTATTATATACTATTCTTTTTTGTCCTGTACAGTTCATGCATTTATTCATCTCTCTTTTATGCTAAAAGGATAATAAAAAGGTTATATAAAGATGTATACAGACATAATGGCTAATACTCACCCATAGTCTGGGGGCCTATAATTTGAAATTAGGAGATATTCTAAATAGTTTATCAGGCTGCAATAGAGGAACTTGTCAACACCCAATTTTGTGCTGACTGATTTTAGCATACCTCACTCATTTATTTTTTTAAAGAAAAATTTCATTATCATGTAGTAAGAACTCTGTTAGTAAGAGCTATATCATCATAAATGAAAAATGCACCTTACATCTGTGGATTTAATAGCCTAGAGCAGTGGTTGGAAAACTAGAGGCCATAGGTAAATCAGCATAGTCTATTATCTATTTTTGGACCACAGACACAATTATTATTTAAAATATTGTCTGTGACAGCTTTTGCCCTAGAAAGGAAGAGTTTCCACAGAGACCTGGGTGATACAAATCCTAAACTATTTTCTGTCTGTCTCTTTTCCAAAAGTATTTGCCAACCCCTGGTCTACTGGAGAAAGTAGACACTGAACAAAGAAATGAGTGTATTTTTAATTTTAGTGAAATCATGGCAGGCGGTAGTAAAGAAAATAATATGGCAGACCTAATTTGAATGTTGTGGTCAGGCTTCCATTACAATAACATGGCTAAAAACCCCAAATCTCTCAGTGTCCTAACACAAGTTTGGGTTTTGTTCATATAAAACTGTGGTCCAGGCAACTCCCTAGGGCATCTGTCCTTGTGGTGCCTCAGTGATAACTTAGGTTCCATGGCTCCACTATTTCAACAAGTTGACTGTTGAAAAGGAAGAAAATCTGTAAGAATCATGTAATAGGTTTTCATTGACCCACCCTAGAAGTGACATTTGTCATTTTTTCACATGTCATTGGCTAGGACTATTTGTATGGCTCTGCCTAACTGCAGAGAACTAGGAAGTGTCTCCCAGGTGTGTCAGAAGGAACAGAATCCCAGACATTGTTAAGGACCAATAATATTTGCCCCATCAGAGAAGTCTTTCTGAGAAAGTTATATTTAATCTGAAACCTGAAGATAGAGAATGAGGCAGGCAAGTAATGAGCAAACAGATCTGACAGAGGAAACAGGATTTGAGAAGATGAAAAAAAACAAAAAAAGTAGAGCATTGATGTGTTCCAAGAATCAAAGAAGACCAATGAGGTATAGGGAAAGTGGAGTAAGATGTGATTAAGGCAGAATTCAGGAGAAAGATCACGTAGGGACTTCTAAGCTCTGTGTATGTTTGAATATTATTCAACTGACAATCAGTGTAAGGTTTGAAACACAGGACATCATTTCATTTATGTTGTCAAAGAACCACATTACCTTCTGAGCAGAGAATGGACTGGAGAATTTGTCTATGTCAGGTAAGCCCAAATGAATTTCTTTCTTTTTCACTATTTCTTTGCCATTTCATTTACGAGTATGGAAAAAAATTATTTTGCCACTGAAGGTCATAAAACAGTTATAAAAATTAATAAAAAGAGAATTATTCCATTACAGAGATTAAGCCATACACATAAACCAAAAAGTTATTTTCTTGAGAAATTCAACCTAATACTTGCCACAAATCCCCCAGACCCATCCCTGTTTGTATAGATTATGTACCAGCAAGGAGACAGAGATTAATGGTGAAGAACCATATCAGGAACCTCTTTTGTTTTCCTTGCTATAAAATTTAGCTTATGGAACCACTCTATCCTGAAAGAAAGCCCATGTTTGTTCTCTTGTTTTCATTCCCTTTTTCTCTTCAGGTGCCAAGGAGTTTTTATATGTTAAAAGAGATGGATTTTTATGAAACAGGAAAATAACATTTTTGGTTGACTCTTAATGTATAAATTTTGTAAATACTAGGCAATAAATCTTGGAACTCCAAATAATATATGTGAAATTACAAATGTAATTTCGATGTTTTCATGACTAGCTCAACAACATAACTCATCCACAGTGCAATCACACCTTTTATAACAATTCTTATATACATATATCAGGTTAATTATAGCCTGCATATCTGACAAGAATTTTATGACAGCTGAAAACAGTTTTCATTTCTCTTTATAAGTAGGTGATATCTTTTCTTATTTAGAGATCATTTTATTATTTGTATTCAGCATGAGCTATAAAGAATGTTCTAAAATCCACAGTTCAAGTTCATGAGATTGCTAAAATTTCTAAATGCAATTCTATGGATTCTTTTCCCAATTAAAGTTAACCTTGAGTTTTGCACCACACAGTACCTTCTTACAAACACTTCCTGTAAGGAGCCAAGTAAGAACTGGCTCCTTTGATGACTATTGGCTCTAGAACAATTTGCCAGCAATGAAAAACAATTTGCATTCTTCTCCCTTCAACATGGGATTTATTGTAGAGTCTTCTTGAACTCCAAAACTCAGTAAAATTGAAGGTGTAAAACATCTGGAAGCACCATAGCTTTCGAAAAATAAAGTGGTCTGATTTTGTAGGTATCATTGTGCTTTACCAGAGGAGTGGGGGATAAATTTGCAAGAAATGATACTTCGGGGGCATTTGGGTGGCTAAGTCATTTATGTGTCCAAGTTTGGCTCAGGTCATGATCTCATGGCTTATGAGTTCAAGCCCCACATGGGGCTCTCTCCTGTCAGGGCAGAGCCCACTTTGAATATGCTATCCCTCTCTATTTTTGTCCATTCCCCATTTTCTCTCTCTTTCTCTCAAAAATAAAAAAGAAATGACATTTCCCTTCTCAATATTTGAGGTGGGAACACAAATCTATGTTTTCAAAATATAAACTGTGGTTCTACTTGTTCTGTGACAGCATGAGAATCACATAATTAATCAGAAAAAAAATGAGGCACAAATTATGAATGTCTTTTCCATGTAGAACATTGCCATATCAAAGTTACTTGTTTGCAATGGCTCCTCAATGATAGTTTTTCATGTTCTATGTATGAGAACTAGCACACTATTATTCTATAACTTCAAAATTACATAATGAATTAAAACAAATGATACTAGAGGTGGAATTAAAAAGTACTGTTAGAATTACAATAGTTAATTTGGGGTGTTTCATATGTGCCAGACACTGTGCTAAGTACTTTTCATGTATCTTCTCTTTTAATTCTTGCCAAAACTATGAGGTAGAGATGTTACTATTCCCATTTTACAGGATAGGAAATTAAATCTTAAGCATTTACTTGATGCTATAGGGCAAAAACACATGGAAGATCAGAATTTTAAAAATCTTGTTATCCAGAACCAATTTTTAATTTTGTCTTTTCCTAATTTGTATTAATAAATAAGACAAAAACATTTTTTGCACATTCCCAAAAGCACCAAGTTTGGGTAGTAGTTTGGCACAGGAATAAAATGGATTACTGAGAATTCAATGATCATAAGCATAGAGACTTTCAATGGAGTGCCTTAAATCTCTAAGCCACTTGGTATTTTTTCTTAATGATACAGGTAAGTGTTTTACACTGGCTGTTTAAAAAAAAAAGAAAAAAGTGTATATCTCTATATAGACAATTATGAGGAGATAACAAACACCAAGATGGCAGTCACACAATTTAAAACAGTAAACATTTTCTAGCAGCTTGTATTTTAATCAAAACCAGTTTTTAATTTGGGTCAAGAAAATTTATAATAATATTTATCGGCTCAAAATAAACTACATGTTTTAGTATGCTCGCATTTCAGTAGGTACTTTGTCTAAATGAAGTATTTTAAGATTTGCAATCAATCATTATCCATTAAAAAAAACAGATAAGCCTTTTACAAAGTTAAATAACTAATCAGGTTCCCAGAGCTAGTAAGTAGAGAAAGAATTCAAGAATAGATTTTTTCTGTCACTAAAGTCATTATATGTATGTGTGTGTGTGGGTGTGTTTTTTACCTGTGAAACATTGCTTTCGATCAGGTACATTATAAATAATATCATGAGAAAAAAAAACAGGTTTTAATTAAAAGCTCAATTAGCAAGAGTTAACAAATCGGCATAAACACCAAACACAGGTTTTCCTTATATTAAGTAAAAGGTGGTTTCTGCATCAAGAAAGGAGTTAGTCTGGTCCCCCCTCACTCTGAAGTGTTCATACCCCACTGGGAAACCTGGCATGCAGGGAGAGGCACATACTTCAGAAACACCTCTAAAATTTGTCATAGAGCAGAGAAGGACACCAGGCTGAGAGACCATCTCTCAAGAGAGACAGTGAAAAGAATGGAAGATGTTTGTTAGAGAATTTAAAAAAATGGTAGCAACTGGTTTTGAGAGAACAACCGTTTTATATTTTTAAAGAGTTCCTTTGTATAAAAACCATCTTTCACTGTGACTTTAAAAGGCAGTAAGCCAAGAGATAGCTATCAGTACAAAGTAGTTTTAAACTTGGTGTAAAGATAATATGTAATTTTGAAGTCCAGTAACTTCAGGAGTGAGAGTTTATTCTATGAGACTTGAGAGTCAGAGCTTCAGATAGTTATGACTGCTCTAATCTGCAACTTTCTAATTTGTTCTTAAATTCTGGATTATGCCAATGATTGCTTTCAAGCTTGGCATATATATATATATATATATATGTTTTTTTAATATTTTGTCTGACATATGCTTAGAGAGATTGAGAGGATTGGGGATGACTTCACATTAGTCTGCCATTTGGAAGGAAAGTTCCAAAGCTGCTTCACTGAGATTATCATTCTATGGCTTTGGAAAGGTGGGAAAGCAGCTTGGCACAAGTGCTAGGACCAGAAGTCTGGTCCTATGAATCTCTCACTATTTATAACCATTAGACCACACTGTTTTGAGTTAAAGAGTGAATTGTGTCATATTCTCCAAGATCTGGAGTATTAAGTCGTCAACAAAGATACTGTTGGTCAGGTGCCTCCGTGGCTCAGTTGGTTAAGCGGCTGACTTTAGCTCTGGTCATTATTTCATGGTTCATGAGTTTGAGTCCAAAGTCAGGCTCTATACTAACAGCTTGGAGCTAGGAGCCTACTTCAGATTCTGTGTCTCCCTCTCTCTCTGACTCTCCCCCACTCATGCTCTCTCTCTCTCTCAAAAATACATTAAAACTTTAAAAAACAAACAAACAAAGAAAAGCTTCCATTGTATCCCAACACTCTCTTTCATGGCCCATGACCCTTATTCAGCAAGTTATGTTTGGGATCCACCCTAATTCCCATATGGTGTCAACCTATTGCCTCTGTCCTTTTGCATTGCAGTTAAACCCAAATTTCTTTAAAATGAACATTTTTTTGGATAGTTTAGGTCTTGTATTTAGCCATAAAATTGGGCCCTTGTTTTAGTGGATATTGGAAATTTGAAGGACTGTTTGTATGTGTTCATTTGCATTGAGTTTTTTTTAATTTAAAAATATTCCAGGGGCTTCCCTGATGGTGAGTGATGTTGAGCATCGTTTCATGTGCCTGTAGGCCATCTGGATGTCCTCTTTGGAGAAGTGTCTGTTCATGCCTTCTGCCCATTTCTTCACTGGGTTATTTGTTTTGTGGGTGTGAAGTTTGGTGAGTTCCTTGTAGATTCTAGATACTAGCCCTTTATCTGATATGTCATTTGCAATTATCTTTTCCCATTCTGTCGGTTGCCTATTAGTTTTCTTGATTGTTTCCTTTGCAGTGCAAAAGCTTTTTATCTTGATGAAGTCCCAAGAGTTCAGTTTTGCTTTCATTTCCCTTGCCTTTGGGGATGTGTCGAGTAGGAGATTGCTGCAGTGGAGGTCTAGGAGATTTTTTCCTACATTCTCCTC
>NC_043705.1:93955280-94004712 GCF_006229205.1 Suricata suricatta | reverse complement strand
GCCACTTCAGATAGCTGTGAAATTAGGTGATTAACTAGCGGTTACATAACCTTCTAATTTCTGTATAAGTCTAATTACATGAAACAGAAGTTGGGGTTCTGATTTTTTACTTTGCTTATCCATTTGGAGTGTCATTGTAACTACTGTATTGTAGATGATGGGAAATAATTGCATATGTTAAAAAAATAGTGCTATATTCTAAAAAAATTAAGTTACCAAAAAAATTAAAAAAAATAAAATTTGCAAATTAAAAAAAATAAAAAAAATAAAAGTATTCCAGGGGCACCTAGGCGGTTCAATTGGTTGGAGCATCAGACTTTAGCTCAGCTCATGATCCCATGGTTTTAAGTCCAAGCCCCACGTTGGGATCCGTGCTGACAGCTCAGAACCTGGAGCCTGCTTACAATTCTGTGCCTCCCTTTCTCCATGCCGCTCTCTTGCTCTCTCTCTCTCCTTCTTAAAATTAAATAAACATAAAAAAATTAAAATGCTCCATATGAAATTCTTATAACTTAATCAATTTTATTTTTATTTAGGTTATTTATAATATTTACATTCTTTAATCATTATGATAATTACATATACATATATGTACCTATAAAATAGTACAAAGAATATATACAGAATAAACCTGTGACCATGTGAATGGGACACAATTCCTTACATATATCTGAGAGGGTTTTTTTGTGTGTGCTTTGTTTTTTACAAATTAATTTCTACAGTACCAACTAAGCCCTAGTCACTCTCTTCTAAGGGAGATTTAAACATTTTCTAGTTCAAAGTCCTGTCATTCCTTTGCACTTTGTAGCTTGCAAACTCTGGCAGTTATTTCTAATAATTTATTACTCTAAATTAAAGCCATTCCATTAATGCCATGCAGTTCAACTTTGTGAGGTTTACTAATATTTTCTCTTCTTTTGTTATCTGGTATATGGGGCCGTAGACTAAGAGCCATGGGGTTTTTAAGCTGCCATATAATTAATAGTGTGGCACCTGGAATTTGGCATATGGTAAGTATATAATAATCCCCTACCTGTAAAAGATAAATGAAACACTCTTAAGGCTGTGTACTTTATTCACTTTTTTTCAAGAAAGAAGAATAAAAGGATAAAATTTAGATTCTGGATGAATTGTGACCTAAGTTTAGTGACTGGTATTTTGTGTTGGGTCAGTGTATCCATTTCATTCAAGCAAATATTTACCAAGAGGCTTTACTATCTTTTACGCTCTCTCCTAATTGATGTGGATGTCGATACAGCAGTGACCAAAACAGACAGATATCCCTGCTTTCATAATGTTTACCTTCTAGTGGAGAGAGATAAAAAGTAAATAAACTAACAAAATGCAATATGCATTTGTGATAGACATCAATAAGTGCCATGGAGAAAAGCATGAAACTTGCCTGAGGAACTGAGGGAGAGTGTAATCTTATATATGGTGGCCAGGGAGGCCATACTGAGAAAGGCACATTTCAGTAAACACCGAAGGAGCTGAGGCAGTGACACCTGTCCACTCAGAGGAAGAGGGTTCCAAAAGCAGAGAGCTGACTATGATGAGATTATTTGTGATCTTCGAAGCACAGAAAAGTGGTTTCTTGATGGACCATCTCCCTTGAAAATCATCCAAGGACATGCCATCTTACACAGAATAAAACCGAAAGTCTTTACAGTGGCTTATAAGAGCCTGTAATATTTAAGTTATATTCAGAGCAGTGTATTGCATGGATTCAAGTGGAAGCAGCATGAGGGAAAGGTGAGCATTTAGAGCAATTAAATAACCAGGGAATGATGCCAGCAGATTGGACCAGGATGAAAACAGTGACATTTTCTGTAAAGTGTTCAAATTGTGTATATATGTTCTGAAAGTAGCAGCAACATAATTTGTTGATAAATTTCAAAATGGGCGAGAGAAAGAGAGAAGCCACACAAAATTCTTAGGTGTTTAACTTGAGTAAATGAAGAAATTGTTACCTACAGTTGAATTCCAAAGGAGGGAAATATAGAAGGCAAAGGAACCATTTGCTAATTGCTTTTCAGACACTCACAAAAAAATGCTGTATCTCTCTAGAAAGCAAACAACTAACCTGACCAATAAGTGGCAGAGATCTAACGCATATGCAGGTTTTTCTGTCTTCAATGTCTCGGTTTCCCTTTTCGTTGAAATGGGAAGTTTTCGAGTAGATTGTTGAGAAAACAACTGATACCAGTTTGGCAGGTAAGGTGTTTCAAGAAGACAGTCATGGTATAGGTTTTTAAGAGTCATATTCTGTGTTCTCACCTAAGATAACTCATTGCGGCACACGTATCTTGTTTCTACAAAGATATAGCATTTCTTGTGTGAAATTAAGTAATTGGTAACATCAGTAAATAAATTGGTTCCTAGCACTAGTAGACGTTACTCTCATTATTACAACTGTCATAAACCTTGTCATTTGGTTGAGATTAAAACCTATCTGTTGCATATCTGTCAAGCCCCTTTAAAGCATATTAAAATAATATAGCCTGCTAAGTTGATATAATTACTATATGGCTGGTCATGAATTCATCAACTTACTTGTTTTTTAAATGTGTTAAAGACTGGAAGAAATAGGTAATTACAAAATAATTTTCCTGGCCTTGATTGAAATCCAGCCCAATTGGGAACAATTTTGTTTAACATGGGAGCCTGGGTATTATATATGAGTCATAAACACTACATCCCTCTTTCAGCACTAATTATATAAATCAGTAGGTGTTTTACAGCATGTATCATATCAATCAAATCCAAACATACTATGCTATTTATTGCCTATATTAAAATTGATTTTCTTCTCCAGTTGAAGACATTGTCTCCTACTTGGGATGGAAATGTTTGGCTTTCAGCCAAGGCAAGCTAGCCACAGGATTAGGAAAATGGCCTGAGGTCTCCCCATGCAAGTCTACAGTTAAGAAATATTTATAATAATAAATGTGAATCATTAATATTATTGTTATTAATAATTTATGTATATTTATTTTTCTTTCTTAGACTCCAAAATGTTTTATATGTGTCCTTGTTTCTAGGAAAACAGAATATCATTTATTAAATCTTTCAACATTTATCCAATCAACCTTCTTATATTCATCCCTTAAACCGGGTTATATGTAAATTATAAAGCAATACATAGTACATACATACATAGAAAAATATATAGAGAAATAGTCCCCTGCCCTCAAGAAGAGTAATCTCTAGAGCAGTACTTTCTAAACTGAGGTCAAGGGCATATTGTTCGGGAAGATGAAAATAGGCGTGCTGAGGATATAAACTGGATCATCAAAGCATTAATAACATTTCCTTGCTGTAAGACATCTCAAAGGCTTTATAAACTATAGGATTTTTTGACTTTCCAAAGACTTGATAAGTAAATGAAAAAAAAAAACATTGAGCTTATTTGATCAAGAAACGTTTATTCATTTGAAAGGTTTAGAATATTATTCATCACTAAAAAGTGCCAGTCTGATGTTAGGCTACCACATACGCAGTAAATTACATTTTCAGTATCATGCTGGTAGTCATTTAGCCAATGAACAAGTTAATGTAATGAAAGTTTCACAATTACAATGTTGGTACTTGAGGATCACTTACAGATCATTTAATCACCATGCCCTTCCTCCAACCTTTGCCTCTACTTGATACACACTATTTATGAGCCAGCTCAAAAAGCTGTCTCCACAGTTGCATCCATCCCAGGTTGGTCTACTGGTCCTATGCTTCCGTTCAGTCTGAAGCTGTGCTCTAATGCAGCATGGCATGCATCAGAGTCTTCTGAGACTGGAAATAAGTTTATGATTACAGTCCCTTGTGCTATGAAGTCCAGGGCCATGTCTCTGTTTCCTTTTATGCAAAGGTGAATTGCTTCAGAGGTTCTAAGGACCAAACCCAGAAAGGTCCATCCCCCTTATGCATTCATACTGTGCTTATCTCAAGAGCAAGGCACTGTTCTAGGCCCTGAGGATTCACCAAAGGGGGAAAAAGAAACAATGGGTCTACTGTCATGGAGCTTATATTAGAATCGGTGAGTCAGGCAATAAGCACTCCTCTAACTCAATGTCAGTTGTGGAGACTGACAACCAGGTAAAATGGAGGAAACGATTTTTTTTTTTACATATTTAAAAAAACAAAAACAACTTTTTCGTTGAGGTGTAATTTCCATGACAGAAAAGTAACATTGTCAGCAAACACTTAGGTGGCATTCAGTACGTTCACAGTACTTTGCAGCCACCACCTTTGTATAGTTCCAAAGCATTTTCATCATCCAAAAAAAAGCCCTTCACACATTAAGCAATTGCTCTTCTATGACTCACTTGGGGACCTGGAAGCCACCAATCTGTTTTCTATCTTAACAAATATGATTTTTTTCAACCTTCATGAAATATAATTGACAAATACAGTTGTAAGATTTTAGAAATTTTTTTTTAACATTTACTTATTTTTGAGAGACAGAGAGAGAGACAGTGTGAGCAGGGGAGGGAAAGAGAGAGAGAGGGAAACACAGAATCTGAAATGGGCTCCAGGTTCTGAGCTGTCAGCACAAAGCCTGATGCGGGGCTTGAACCCAGGAACTGTGAGATCATGACCTGAGCCGAAGTTGGACGGTTAACTGACTGAGTTGGACTATAGTTGTAAGATTTTGCAAGTGTACAACATGGTTATTTGATGTTTGCATATATTATACATTGTGAAAGGATCACATTTTTATTTAAATTCCAGACAGTTAATGTATAGAGTAATATTAATTTCAGGTGTAGAGTTTAGTGATTCATCACTTAACTGCCTCTCTTAGTAGTCTCTTAATTTTAAATTTCTAGTTAACTTCATTGAGGTCTAAACTGTTCTATTTTACATTGTGCTTTTACTTTGGGAGGGTCTTAAGTACATAATTTGGCTCTCCTCCAAACACCTAGCTGAAGTAACTTCTCAACATAGGTTGCGTAAATTTTGTCTAATCTATTTACCCCCCCCAACACACATTTTAATTTTATAAAAAAGGGCTTTTGGTAATTAACGATTAGATTACGTATTCAAGATTACTTAGTGAATTATCACAAATATAGACCCACTACTTGGGTCTCACAGTAAATTTCACTTCTTGTGGTTTATATAAGAACACTAAGCAGCGAATTTGGAAAAGGTTTGTGTCTTCTTTGTGTCACACACCTGGGAAGTTTTGGGCAAATATGATGAAAGAACAGAAATCTTTACTGGAATCTCCACCACCTTCATACACAGCTATCCTAACGATCTGTACTAAAAACTTTCTCACTTATAGTTAAGGGTGTAAGAAAGCATTGAAAAAAAATAAGAGAAAAGGAAATGCTGGAGATGAATGCAAATGCATGTGTTGCTTTCCTCCAGGGATCTAAATCAAATCCTCATTGTATAATTTGATTTGGTTACTCATTGTTTCTAATTAGAAATAATCACATTTACATGATTTCCCCCTCCTTTTTAGTTTCTCACCAAAATTGCTTTGCTCAATTATGCTACTTTATGGTTTCATATAATTTGTATCTCTTGACTCAACAGTTCCCCACATCATTTGGAATGTGTTTTATTTTTTTTTAAGAAGTGAAAGTTTAAGAGCTATTCTCAAACTGATCGTGAGTCTTAAGTAGCTCCAGTAAGCACAGAAGCATGCTAAAAGCAAACTGAGGAATACTTGAAAGTTCAAAACTAGAATGATGCTTATTACTAACTATATGTGAAATTAATTAAAGATTTAATTATTTGAGGAAAATTAAATTGGCAGTTTCTACTTTTTGAGTCATTAAAAACATGCCTATTGCTCTAGGGGTTTTGAATCCATGTGCAAAAAAATAGACTACACAAGCTTTGATGTTGCAAGATTTATTTACATAGGAATTAACTTAAATATATGTTGCAATCTTATTTTTTTATCCCAAATATGCCAACCTATTTCTTCTCTAAAACAGTATATATAAATGTGTGTATTCACCCAGATATTTAAATACTATTAGATCATTTCTCCTTCTTTATAAAATCCCATTTTATAAAAGAAGAATTTCAGGCTCATTTATAAAGAATCTGAAACTGGTGAGTGTGTTATGGCCCACAGTTACACAGCTGGCTGAACACACAACTAATAGGGACATGAACATTCTGTATGGTAGAGCTCATTCTGCTACATGATTTATTAGATACAAGTAATAGGGGGACAGAAAGGAAATGATGGGAATAAACATATTTTTATTTATTTTATTATTTTAGTTTAGTTTTTTTAGTGTTTATTTTTGTGAGAGAAACGCAGAGCACAAGTTGAGGAGGGGCAGAAAGAGAAAGGCACACACTATCTGAGGCAGGCTCCAGGCTCAGACTGGGTACCAGGTGCCCCTAATTTTTTTTAATTTGAGAAGGGGGGGCAGGTAGAGAGGGGCAGAGAGAGATAGAGAACAAAAATCATCAGCAGGCTTCATGATCAGCACAGAGCCAGATGTGGGTCTGGATCCCATGACCTTGGGATCATGACCTAAGCCAAAATCAAGAGTTGGATGCTCAAACAACTAAGCCACCCAGGGCACCCTTGGAATAGATATATTAAAAGCATTTCTATTCTTTAATCCTATACACTTATATAGTAATAATACCTTCTATGTAATATATCAGAACACTTCTACTGTTATGTCTCAGATTGCTTTTTGATAGTCTATACTCTACCTAGCAAAACTTAAAAAAAAGTTGATGGAGCACATACCTATTGTACACTTATTATGAGTCACCATCTATTCAAAATGCTGAGGCTTTAGTGAAGCACAGGATAAAAAATTTACATTTTTAGTGAAAATAAAAATATTAAATATATAAACAATGTAACTTCATGGATATATGATAAAGAAGCTAAAAGTGATGTAATAAGAGAGTGAGCAGAATCAATTGTTGGTGGTTTTCAAGTTAACTGGGTGGTCAGAATGGGGTCTCTGAAGAAGTAAATAACTGAATAAAGAGATTAGGAACCAAACAGGAATAACTGGGGATTAGTGTTATAAGAATGACATGTAGCAAATACATTCTAAGGACTGAGATGGGAGTGAATTTATCATATTGAGGTCCATATGGCACCATATAATCAGTCCAACATAGCTGAAATGAAAATGTGAAGAAGATTGCAAGATGAAGGTACAGAGAAAGGAGTGAGATCATGTAGAGCCCTGAAATCCATGAAAATATATCTGGACTCTATGCATAATCTTAAAAGCCATTTAGCCTAGTTTCTTTTGTTTACATAGACCATAGAATTCAAACTTAATTGCCCACACTTCAGGCTCATGTCTAATCTAGAACCAAGAGATAATTTGTTTTAAGGGAAAAAAGATATACAAGCATTTTTTCCCTAAAAATCCACTGAAAGAATTCTTACTTGATAGCTACCCATGACTATGACCCAGTTTACTGAATTTACTTCCTTTCAGATTCAAAATTTTAAGTAATATTGAGCATAAGATATAGGAAAATATCCTTATGTATTCTTACAAAGTACAGACTAAGAATTTTCTCTTATTTGCCATAATTTTTATTTTCAGAATGTGTATCATTTTCATGTAGAAAAAGAGCATCTATACACAGTACAAACTTTTAAAAACAAAGATAATCAGATAGAAATGTATCTAGAATGATGATCTGTATTATTTTGGCACTAATAACTATGGAATTTCCCATGCAGATACTTGGGTTACTTCTGGCCCTTTGAAATAATGTGTGTTTTCCAGACCATGGGTAAAATATAACCTGCATATCAAAGTAAAAGTTAACCAATGCAATTATTACTGTAAAGATAACCAAGTAATGTAATGTTATTTGACTTTTAGTCTTTCCAAATTTTACTCTTTTTCTTTTTTTTTTTTTTTTTTTGAAGTGAGGCAAAATTTTATTTATGGCTGGGCCAAACCTGATCTCCCTGGTCGTAAGGAGCAGAGAATGGCCCCGAACAAAGTTTGCAGTGAGATTATATGGACCTTCACAGGATTCCGTGATAGCCAATGACATCATGACACACAGACACTTGTTTTTGGCAGGAACCTATCAATTTAGTTCTTTGTTCTTTCAAGATAACCAATCATAGTTAGGCAGCGACTAAGCATTTTTCTGTACGCTTGGTCTTGACTGGATCTTAGCAACCATAGAAAAGGGGTGGGGAAACAGTTTGCAACAAATCATCCAGTACATTCCATAAGAAGTCAACCCATTGCATTCCATAAATATTTTAACCTATTATATTCCATAAGCTGACCTGTAACAGTATGTAATTACTATAACCCAGCCCCATCCCAGCATGCATGGTGGCGAGGATAATTTATGAACTCCATACATCCTGGTTATATTCCTCATACATACTCCTTTCTTTATGCCAGAATGAAATAGTAGGAGGGAAGAGTAAAATTGATCTCTATGCTGCCCATCAGCTAATTTCGAGGCAGTGATCGAGATAATTCAGTGTAATTCACTTTAGCTCCCATACTGGCTTCCGCTTTTCAGTACCTTTAGACTACAGAAATATGACATTTGATTCACATTCTACCTGCTTTCTTTCTTTAAATCTCTTTTATGAGTTATAATTGACATAAAAAAGCTGTAGCTATTTAGTGCATACTATTTGATGACTTTGGAGATAAGTACACACCCATAAGCCAGTCACCACAGTGAAGGATATAAGTTTGTCACCTCCAAACTTTTCTCCTCCATTTATTATATTTTAATTCCAAATTTTAAATTAATTCAGATAACCTCTAAGTATAACATAGGAGACGAGTGATTTTTATTGAATTGTTATATCCACATGTATAAAGTATTGCTATTTCTGTTGAACCCCTTCCAATTCATCAATCTGCTCAGTTACCAAAGATAGTTTATTGTGCGTCAGAGGGTAAGTATAAAAGCGGTGTTCATGTGATACTTTGCATAGGAAAGCAAAGTAATTAGGAATGCTTTTAACACCTTGAGTAAAAGGAAAACAGTAGTAAACAGAGCATCAAATAGTGATTTAAAGAGTCATTAGCCAAATCAAGTGTGGCTATTCCAGATGTAGATCTCTATAAAATGGTAATTGTTTGAAAAAAAAAGTTTGTTTGTTTGTTGGTTTGTTTGTTTTGAAAGAGAGTGAGGGGGAGAAGGACAGAGAGAGAGTGGGGAGAGAGAGAATCCCAAGGAGGCCTTCATGGTGCTCCGTCTCATGACTGCAAGATCATTACCGGAGCTGAAATTAAGAGTCAGACATTTAACCGACAGAGTCACCAGGCACCCCTATAACCTGGTAATTTAAAGACAATAATAATATTTTGAAATCAAACAGCCTAGATATAAATCCCAGCTCTGATCCCTTTGACTTTGGATAGGTTCCCTTACCATCTTGAGCTTTTTCTTAATTGCAAAATGCAGATAATCTCACTCCTACATAGTTACTGTGAAAGTTAAATGCTGTAAAGTGTTTAGCAGAGTAACTAGGTTAGTATTTGTATTATACACTCATACTTTGTAAGGTCAAAATACGACTATATCATTCATTTCCACATTTGGGATGGAAAACTGTATCAAGACATGTGCATCTAGTTTTCCTTTGAACATTTTTCATTTGTTGCCCGGTGATTTTCTTTATCTGCTGCACAGGAGTTCCCAGGTATCTGCCGCTTGACAGTTGAGATGTTTAGAGGATTAGTGCATTGAATGGCAGGTTGACTTACATTACAGTGCTGTTCCTGTGTAGCTCGCCTTCATGTTCTTAAAATACAATATATCACAGACAAGATTGATGATGACAAAAAGAAAACAGTTCTTATTGTCAAGCTGAACAAACTAACATAACTTCAAAATAAAATTTGGACTGGGATTTCAATTTGTTTGTCTTTTCAAGATAGAGGGAGATGTTTTCTTTTTGAACTGAAAAAAGTAAAAACTTTATTCTCCCAAAGAACAGAAACCATGGAATACTTTAATTGCATTATGCTCTATAAATTACTAAATCCTATTTATCTACACCTGGAATTGCCAAATACTAATTGGCTGGTAATTCTTTAAATTAGTATTTGGTTTTAGGTTTACTATTGTCTTCACTTCATTCAAGGCATCAAAAGCATCTTCAAATTCTTTCATTAGGAAAAATGGGCTCTATGGGGAAATTGAGTACCAGATGAGCGATTGGGGAAAATGAGTGTTTGAGGCTTTTCCTTGTATATTTTTTTGTTTTCATTCAATGCTTATATAAAATTATATTTATATGAGTTAAAAAGCAAAATAATTATAACTGGTATATAATGAAGCAATGGAAATCTTTCCCTCTCATTCTTGTCTCTTTTCTATCCATTAAAACCACTATTGTTTATTTTATATTCTTCCAGAGCACCTTTATGCTAACACACACAAATATGAATATAGATTCTTAATTTAACCTATATTTCTAGTCCAAAGATAGGAAACATATGCATCATTTACCTTTTTTTACTTATTATATAAATGTATATACAGATATATTTTTTCTTTTGTTATTGAAGTATAACTAACAGTGTTATATTAGTTTCAGATATGCAATATAATGATTCAACAGTTCTATTTATTACTCAGGGCTCTTAAATATAAGGGTATTCCTAATCTATTTCAGCCATCCCTCTATCCACCACCCATCTGACCACCACACGTTTGTTGTTTGTATTTGGAGTCTGTTTTATTATGTCTCTCTTCTGTGTTTATTCCTTTGTTTTGTATCTCAAATTCAACATACAAGTAAAATCATATGGTATTTGTCTTTCTGTGTCTGACTTATTTCCCTTAGCATTATACCCTATTGGACTATCCATGTTGTTGTAAATGGCAAGATCTTATGCTCGTTTTATGACTGAGTAATATATAATTATATGTATATATCATATCTTCTTTATATATTCATTTATGTATAGCTGGGTTGCTTTCATATCTTGATTATTGTAAGTAATGCTGTGATAAACATAGGGGTTTATATGTGCCTCTGAATTAGTGGGTTTTCTTCTTTGACTAAGCACCCAGTAATGGAAAAACTGGATTGTATAGTAATACCATTTTAATTTTTGAGGAATTTCCATACTATTTTCTAAGGTAGCTGCACCAATTTGCATTCCCACCAGTAGTAGTACATGAGGGTTCCTTTATTCCATAACTTCACCAGCACTTGTTGTTTCTTGTATTTTTAATTTTAGCCATTCTGACAGGTGTGAGATGATATCTCATTGTAGGTTTGATTTGCATTTCCCTGATAATGATGATGTTGATCATCTTTTCATGTGTCTGCTGGCCACCTGTAGGTCATCTTTGAAAAATTGGCTATTCTGGGCCTCTGTCCATTTTTTAATTAGATTATTTGTTTTTGTTTTGTGTGATTTTTTTTTGTTTGCTTATTTGTTCTGTTTTGTTTTTTTGGTATTGAGTTGTATAGGTTCTTTGTGTATTTTGGACATGAACCCCTTATTGTATATATCATTTGCATATATTAAAATAATCTATCAATAGACATTTTTCATCTCTTGCTATTAAAAATATTACTATAGTAAATAACTATTATAAAGGCCATCTGTTACATAAGTAAGTTTGTGAGATATGTTCATAATGGCAAAATTTCCAGGTCAATATTTGTAATATTGATAACTATTGCTAAATTGTCTTATACAGAGATTGAATTAACTTACATTTATAGCAACTATGTTTGAAAATTCATTTCCCCCATAGCCTTTCCAACAGAATTTGTTACTGAATTTTCTTTTGACTAATAGAATAGGTGAAAAAGAATAATTGAGTATAGTAGCAATTTTTGTTCTATTAATATTGTTAAGGATAATCACCTGGGCACATGTTTAAAAATATTTTTACATGATTTTCTATGAATTGGGTGTTCACATTTCTTACTCATTTTTTAGGTTCTGGTTTTTTAGTGCTTAGCTCATCGATTTTCTAGATATATATTTATACATTTTGGAGGATGATCACTTTGTGCTGTGGGTCACAAATTTTTTTTTTGAGGTTGTCATTTATCCTAAAATCAGTCTTTGGTGTATATTTTTTACATTATTGTGCCAACACAATTGATTAATAATACATGTATCACTCACAGATTTAGTTATTCCTTTATCCTGCACTAATTTCTAGAATATATATTTTTCTAAATACAAGAAGAATGATCTTTTCTATTTTGTTTTTATTTTGATTTTAAAATTCTAGTTTATTACATAGAAATATGGCACATTTTTCTATACTTTTTTCACTGTTTCAGCACTTATTGAAGCTTTCTTTTGTAATTTACCATCATTTTTTGCTGAATATTCTATTAATACTACTGTAGAAATTCATTAATAGATTGTATTATTTTTCCCACAATTAGTGTATTTCTAATATTTCTCCTTATATATTATTGTTTATAATGTGTGAATTTAGGATCAGTATTATTCATATACTTTATCATTATATATCCCTCTTGTTTGCTTCATATAATGATATTGCATTTATTTCTATATATTGCCATGATCTTTCTTTTTGTTCAAATTTTCCATTTTCTTACCCTTATTTCCTCTAATTTTTCTTTTGGTCATATAGTTACTATCTTATCAGGGCATATAATTCAAAGTCTGATCTCTAACTATAATACATAAATCTTTTTTATTTTTAATTCTGTCATTTAAAATATTCAGTGCTAAGCACTAATCCTTTTTGCTCTGATATCCCCCCAAAATCTCTTATTTGGCTAAAGTCATGTAATGGTGTTCTGTTTTTCTAAATAGGACCTCAAGGGAAATCTGTCCATTGAGGTCTTCCATATTCAAAAAATATTTGTTTGTTGACTTTTTACATAGGCCACAGCATGGTTGGATAAATAAGTCCTATGTCACATTTCTTTTTCTAGTAGATATTATTTTATCACTCTTCATTTTTTTTAAATCGTTGGTGTGCTTCTCTGTTTTAATGTTTTTTTTTTCCAATTTGATATCAATCTCTATTTTTAATAAAATATTTGGTCTTTTTATTAGATCTGCTCAAAGAATTTATTCTATATCATTAAGATCCAGTATTTTAGTAAAGCATATCCAATATTAACTATTCTGGGTCCATTTTCCTTGGCATATGGTTTTGCCTTTTAACCATATAGATTCATATTTCAATTTACCCAAGAATATGTCCTTGAATGTATCTTCATGTAATTTTTCTATTCAAGTATTTTATTTACCTTTATGGCAGAGACAATTAAGAGTACTCTATATCGATTTTGCTTTATAGTTAAAATTATCTTTTTGTTTCTATATTCTACCTTAAATTTCCTTTTTTTCATTCATTTTGATTGTTCTTCATAGTTCTCATTACTATATCCCTTACGATATTTTCCACAGTGTTTGCTCTTGATATTTTTCTCCAATTTGTTTTTCTTTATCTGTAAAGGTTGCAGTTTTCCTTTCTCCCCACTCCCATGTTTTCTATGGGTTCTGTCATTTTAATTTTTATTTTATTCTTCTGTATATTTACTGTGTGCTTTTCATTGATGGAGACATTGCCTCATACATATTCATCTAATCCTCAAAGAAACGTTTGGTCAAAATTTTCATGTGTTCTTTGGCAACATTTTTCTTATCAAAACTTTCCCTTTTATTTTGATAATATTTTTGTATTCATGTGGTGTTAGCTTCTTTTTTATTGTTTCATGGAATTAATTCAATTTTCCTGGTTTAGCTTTTTGCAGAATGCCTGAATTTTTAAAATCTGTTTTCCAGAGATCTTTTATGGTGTTGCCCCTATGATTTCTATTCACAGACCACAGTACCAATAATTTCAAATCTCACAGCTTTTGTTTGATGCATGGCTACAGGATTATATAATTCTAGGATGAGTCCATTACACCCAAACAGTGCTTTTTGGCTTGCATTTCTAGAAATTACTCATATTGAGCTTCCTCATTTTCTCTTATCTCTCTATAGTTGCTACTGTATTTCATCCTATATAAATGTCTATGAAGATTTTAGCTGATTTTGTAGTTCTGATTTTTTTTTCAATTCACACTTTTTGGTTTATATCTCTTCAATTACATTAGTGGCTATAAATGCCAAAACCTCAATGACTTAACCTAGTAAAAGTTTATTTTTATCTCAAACAGTTTAAAGGTTCGGAAGGACTGATGGGGTCACACTCTTCCAATCAGTGATCTGGAACATGGCATTTATTATTATTATTATTGATTATTATTATTATTATTATTATTATTATTATTATTATTATTATGGTTTCCCTCTCTTAAATGTAATTCCTGCCATCACTTTGTGGACAAGTTTCTATTCCAGACATCTGTAAGCGAAAAGATGACAAGAAGTGTTAAAGAAGGCAGCACTGAAGGGTGTATACAATTCTCATGACATTTTTATTGACTGAAATAGAATCATATGGTCTTACCCTCATGCAGAAGAGACTGGCATATAATTTAGCCACAAGTTCAGTAGGACAGGAATTTGAGATTGATGATCAAATAACATCTTGACCAGAGAAGAATCCTGGAAAGAAGTCACTTGGTATTTCATGCTGCCATAGACATATTAAAAAGTGTTTCTATAGCTCTTTCTTTAGTATTTTTTTAGGATTGAGCCTAAGAATTGATAGGCAATTTAGTAAATCTCTCAGCTAAAAAATAAAATAGATAGATAGTTGTTTATCTTATTGAAGGAATAATGGATGAAAAGGTGTCTGGATGGATCAGAAATAACACGTAGATAAAGTAGGCAAATTGGTACAACTATTATTATACTATAGCATAGTCTTTTCTTAGTTTCCTTCTTGCTAATAGTAAAGGATGAATGTGAGACTTTGGGTATAGAGAAAAAAAAAGTTAATTTCAGTGGATTCTGTTCCAGCTTTAATTTCACCATTGCTCAGATTTTTTTTTCTTTTTTACATGTTTTTCTTATTCTGATTGAGACAGGTTTCTACATACAATATGACAAAGTTAATAGGAAACAGCTCCCAAGTGCATTATTTCGTTGGATTTAAGCAAAGCACTTTTCAAAATATAAACATGAAATTGTCCATAAAATTGATGATAAAATTGTAAAGGTTTGTAAAAAGTTCAAAGAATTTATTCTGCTTTTATCTCATTTGTAATGAATAAATAAACAGGAATGTGAACCAACTAGAAGAAGACCCCAAAATTATCCACTATTAAACTTAATCCAGACCTTGCATGCTTTGAGGTTTATGCAGAATCTTTTTAAGGTTTTTAGTATTCCCAAGTGTAGTCAGCAGACATGCATGTTCAAATCCCCAGGATCTGTGAATATATTATATCACAAATCAAAGAAGAATTAGGGCTGCAGATGAAATTAAGGTTTCTCCTCAGCTGACCTTAAAATAGAGACATTATTTTAGATTATCCAGCCAGGCCTGATACAAAGGGCCCTTAAATGTGAAGAGAAAGGTAAGAATGTCAGTGTTAGGGTGAAGTAAAGTGAGAAAGACTCAAACAATCAGTACTGAGTTTGAAGACAGAGGAAAGGAGTTATGAGCCAAGCAGGGTGGATAATCCCCAAAAGCCTGGAAAGTCAGTAAATAAATTCTCCCTGAGAATTTCCAGAAAGGAGGATAGCCATCCAGACACTTTAAAGTTAGCCTGGTAAGATTCATTTTGGCCTTCTAATTTCCATAACTGCAGGGTAATACTTTTTTGTTGTTTTAAGCTATCGTTTGCAGTAATTTGTCAAAGCAGCAATAGGAAACTAAAACACTCAGTAAACCAAAAGTTTCCTAGTCTACAAAATCAACATTTTCCCCAAATCACATAGAACTATAGAACTGATCAACATGAGATCAACAGTTAGTTTGGAAGTCTAAAAGTGTATAATTGAGTTGTCTGATCATATTTGTTGTTTTATTTGGCTTATTGGTTCTGACCAATCAGATTACATTTCTGCCATAACTAGCAACAGGTGTTTATTGGACCATTTGAGAAAAAACCAGTTTGTACGAGATGCCAAAATCCAAAATAAATCCTGGTAAATGGTCAACTTGAATGGTCACACTGATGAGGTGAAAGATAAGTTAGTATGTTTTGAAATTTAGTTTAGCTCTCATTTCTTAAAAATAATTTAACATTCATGTCAAATCTAAATTCACATGTATTTCTTTATTTCCCTCTCAATTAAAAAAAAACTGTTTCTCTACACTGAAAACTTGTATTGCAGTTTTAATTAAGATAGAAAAGGAAAATAAACCTGACTAGGAAAAAAAAAACAGTAGGTAAGGAAAAACATATTTTTGGACAGTTTCAATGAAAGTATGCAAAAAAATGAAGAAAAGATCTTACCAGACGTACATAAAAATGACTGTGACTTTTAAGTATCTCCCTAAATAAGTGAACCATTTTGCTCAGTAACTTAATCATGATCTAGATTTTCATATTTAAGTAGCCAGGTAGGGGGGGTTGCTGGTTGTAAACATAAAATGAGCTGAAATATCACAATGGTATAAACTACATTTCTGATAATTTTGCTAATTAAATTGTTACAAAAAGGTTGTAAAGCTCTGTGTGCCCCGTGGGAAGGTTTATTGCTTTTCTGAAGTATTCCAACAAGAAACCAAACTATGAGCACTTATGAAACAACATAATGTGTAAGGCCTAAAGTTAGATTAGCCAAATTGTTTTGAAGAGGCATCAAATAATTGATCAGGAAGTAAAACTGTGATTATAGAATAAAATCACAGTTGAATTGTAGCAAATAATTGCAAAAATAATTAAAGTCACAAATCCTCCCAGTAACAATGTGAAACAATTCTCTTTAGTGCCCCACAGGGATGGAACTTGCTAGCTTTGATTGGGATTAAACCTGGAGGTAAAAGAAAAGGAAAATTGTGGTCGGGAAGAAATCATATTGAGAACATATCATCCAAAAGAAAAAAAAAAACTTCCTGAAAAGTGAATTTGGAAGTTAGGTAATTTCCATTTCAAAGGATGCAATTTATTATAGTTCCTTTAATGATTTTTAAAGGAGTCAACCGTAAGCTTGAGCTTTCATATGTAGACAGATTTCTAGTTCTCAGTTTATTTCTTCTTCTGCTGTAGTAAAATAAAGCCAGTGTTTTACATCTCTAACTGAAAGAATAGGAACTTAATTAAGGGGAAAATTTGGCTTTCAGAAGAATTATGGATATGATTCTTATAAGCAAATGTTGACTCTGTTGGTGTAAAATAACTTCTTTTGCTTTTAGTCTTATATCACTCATATACAGTACATTATAATATTCACTACGGGATGAAATGCTAGCAGTAGAATGAATGATTTCTTCTTTTAATTATTTTTAAGAAAGAGACAAAGCACAAGAGGGAGGAGGGGCAGAACGAGAAGAAGACACAGAATCTGAAACAGGTTCCAGGCTCTGAGCTGTCAGGACAGAGCCCGATGCAGGGCTCTAACCCAGGAACCATGAGGTCATGACCTCAGCCAAAGTCAGACACTTAACTTACTGAGCCACCCAGGCGCCCCGTGGAAATATGTCTTTCATCCTTTAAAAATCTAGCAATAAAAATGCAACCTGAAACACACAAATATTTTGCTTGTATTCTGATTGGCCTTCATGTTAGCTTCTCAGCCTTTCTTTTGATGTATATGTTTTGATATGAACATAAATACCCAATCTGTGATCTCTCAGGTTTAATAAACAGGATTCCCCAAGCAAAGGAGATACCATAAAGAAAACCTTAAAAGATAGTGATATAAACTCCCCCTCTTGAATGTAAAGCATCTAGTAATAAACAACAAACTAAACCTCAACTCTTAAAACTCTAGTGTTTTAAATCAAATTATTTTATTCATTCTACATTAATGAGCCCCTACTATATGTTTGGTCCTGGGTTGAACATTTTATACTTAAGGGATTTGTAATTATATAGTGATAACAAAGCCTTCAAACAATGATGCTAAAGTAAGACAAGGTAGTATATGGTTAGTTACAAAAATGAATGCAATAGATAGATTACTGTATTTTGTTTTTTAACTCCAAATTAATGCAACCTCTTTAGTACACTGTACTAGTAAATCCCAAATTGTCATTTTAAAAAGCAGCTAGACAATCTCAATCTAGATTTAATACTAATTTAGAACATACTATGTACAGATAGTGCATCATGAGATCAGACTAATATGATGAAGAAAGTGAGAAAAATGTTGTAGATTTAGCTCTTTCAGAGTTTATACAGTGATAGGAGATATATACAAGAAAATAGGCATTTGTTATACAGTGTGATAAGTAATAATGCTGTGAAGCGAGACAGAATTTCCAGACTGAAGAGTCAAGACTGAAGGATGAATAGAAATTAACCAAATAGACGGGCTAGAAATGTTTTCGTAGAAACTAGAGCATATAGCAAATGTCCAAAGTTGGAGAAACAGAAAGAGAGAGAGGGAGAGGAAAGAGATGGCCTGCTTAATAAATAAGATAACTTAATTATGGATATGATGGAATCTGAGCAAAAATTTGAAAAGAAATGAGGGTAAAGGGAAGAAATCAGGAATTACATTATAATACAGACAGAAATACTGCCATAAGAAAAGCACAAGTGTCTGTGTGCATACACACATTTTTTTTATAGCTATCTATCCAGGACAAAAGCATTTCTAAGTGGCTCACACCCTATATTAAATTCTTCTTCAGAGAAAACAACAGATCACCCTATGATATTTTTTGGAGACAGAGACAATTAGAAAAATACCTGAGGAAAAATTGAGGAATATTGTAATAAAGGCAGTGAGCATTGCCTTCTGGTCACATTTACTGAAAAAAATAAGAACTCTGTGGAACAGCACAGAGTAGGGAGTCATTCTTGAGACTGGGTACACCATGCCTTTCTCACACAGCACTCTTTATTTATACAACAGGAGTTCCATGCTTGTGACTGTGAACAACTCACATTTTATAAGCTGCTTAGAGGTGTGTTTTGTTTTGATCACACAAGTGATGCATTTATTTTCAGCCAGCATTTAAAAGTTTTAAAATTTTAATTTAAAAATCTCACTTCCTAGTTTTCTGTAAGAAACCTGAAGCCCTGACAGCACTGGTCATTCCATTCCTTTCCTTTTTTTTTTTTTCTTTTTAATGTTTATTTATTATTGAGACAGAGAAAAACAGAGCATGAGTGGGGGAGGGGCAGAGCCAGAGGGAGACACAGAATCTGAAATAGGCTCCAAGCTCTGAGCTGTTAGCAGAGAGCCCACTGGGGTTGGAACCCACAAACCGTGAGGTCATGACCTGAGCCAAGTCAGATGCTTAACAGACTGAGCCACCCAGGCGCCCCTCCACTTCTTTATCAAAGAGACTGGCTGGAATAGGGAAGCCTGGGCCGGTAGGGCAAGTAAACATTTAGTTTGCTGCAGTCCTAAACACTCCCATATACCCAGCTTCTGTAGAAATTTGAAACTTTGACCCAGAGCTTAACTTCTATGCCTGTTAACCTTGTTCCTAAGTTATTTTAGGTTTGTACCTTGTCTCCTAGATTGCTGGCTCCATATCTTCTTCTACTCTGCTTGGAACCATACTTAAATTTTTGACTATGTTTCTACCATTCTTTTGGATTTGAATTTGAAGGCTTTCTCTTCCCACACATTGCCCCAGTGGACAGTCTATTGCCCTCACACAATCTATTACCATTTGTGGGATGTCAAATAATAGCACTCCTCTGCTCAAAAATCTCCAAGAGATGTCGGTTTCACTCAGAGTGAAAGTCACATTCCTACCATTGGTCCATAAGGATCCCTGGTAACATTTTTCAACATATCACCAACTACGCTCCTCACTCTGTTCCAGCCCACTGTTCTAATGGTTCTGCATGTTCTTAAAACACGCAAAAGATGATCCAAATTAAGAGCCTTTTCTCCAGCTTGAACAGTCATCCCTTAGATATTTTTTTAATTTTTTAATGTTTTTTAAAATTTATTTTTGAGAGACAGAGAGAGATTGCGAGCAGGGGAGGATCAGAGAGAGAGGGAAATACAGAATCCGAAGCAGGCTCCAGGCTCTGAGCATGCACAGAGGCCGATGCGGGGCTCTAACCCATGAACTGTGAGATCATGACCTGAGCCGAAGCCGGAGCTCAACTGACGGAGCCACCCAGGCACCCCCTTAGATATTTTTTACCCTCATCTTGCTCTGTTCAGATCTGTCTTTTTCAAAGACTCTGATTACTTGCTTTATAGAGCAACTTGTTCTCTCTTCTCTGCTACTCACAAGTCTCCTAATTATAATCTACTTTTGTGGGGTTTTTTTGCTATCTTGGTTATAGCACTTATTTCCAAATTGTATGCTTTGTAGGTATATTCTGTTTATTGTTTATCATCTGTCTTTCTAGAATATATGTGAAGGCAAAAATTGATGTCTTTTTTTTATTCATTGGTATTCCCAAAGTACCTAGACTAGTGCCTAAATACTACTTGATTAAATAAATGAGTGAATGAGTTACACCAGATAAATACAGGAATGTGTGATATCTGATAAAATGCAAGAATTTCAACACAATTTTAAGGTCTATTCATAAGATCTGTGATACTTATTTTGAGAAGGAAGTTCTCTTGGGAAGAATAACATATTCATCATCATTTAAAAAGTATTAATGTATACATTCTCCAAAAACTGCATGTTTCTAATCTGGCAAAAAGCATATATATATTAATGCCTCTAAGGCTTAGTGTGAAGTTATGAATGATCAAATGAATTTAAGCATTCTTTGTATAATTGTTAGTTGTTACGAATACAAATTAATAAAGCTAATAGAAGCTAGCATTTATTGAAAAAATACTGTTCATCAGGCACTGTGTTAAGCATTTTATAAGTATTACGTGATTTAATCTCATTGAATTCTTATAGCCGCATGGTGCATAATATATTACTATGCCTATATTTCAGATGAGTAAACTAATATTTAAAGAAGGCAGTGGCAGAGCCACCACTTGAACTCAGTTTTTTTAAGTGTATTAACTTTTGAGAAAGAAAGTATGAGAGGGTAGGGGCAGAGAAAGAATGAAAGAGGGAGAATTGTGGCTGAAACCCACAAACTGTGAGATCATAACCTGCACCAAAGTCGGATGCTTAACCGACTGAGCCACCCAGGTGCCCCTGGACTCAGTTTTTTGAATCCAAATTATTTTAACCACTATTCTATTCTCATGTGTTGTATTACACAATAATACTGTCATTTGCCTCTTACAGATCCATGCACAACTCTCTTGTCTTCTCCCACATTCTTATTCCTCAGTTATTGATGCAGATCTTCCCTGTATGATACAATGATAGATGATTGTGTACCAGCATTATATTGAGGAATCGCTAAATGGTGGTGATTGGATTAGAAGGTATAGTAATAACCAAAGGGTCAATTGTCTACCAGAGCAGGAAGGTTACATCAGAGAGCATTCAGTGGTTGGACAAATGTCAAATTACAGGATCTAGGTTGAAACAAAGGGAGTAAGACAACAAAAAAATAGAAAGAAAAAAAATAAAGACTATTCTTTAAAATGAACATGTTCCCCTTCTACTACAGTACTTCTTCAGAACTGACCCCATGGAATCCTCGTCCACTTTTCATAAAACATTCTTATTCTGCACTTACATATTTTAGTGGGAGAAAAACAAATGAAAAATTGTCATCTGCCCCTGATTCTTGGCGTTTGCATGATTTCCTACTACTAGAAATGAGCTAGAATTGCTGTTCCCTCCACTCAGTTGCATAGTTATGTGCTAAAACAAAAAGACAAAAACCAAAAAATGCAATTTGGACAGTAGTAGTCCTCCAAACCCAGCATTTTTTAGCCTATATTTCCCAAATGATATTCCAACAATCATAGTAATTTAGCATGTTATGTTCTTGATTCTGGTGAAGAGAAAGTGATTATGTTAAAAAAAAAAAGGTATATTGTGCTGTTTGCTGTTTGATATTGTACTTCAGCAAAGGAACATCACCAGCTGACAATAATCAGGCGAGGAAGAGCAATTAGGCAGAAATTGTCCAGAATGTCCCTGAGCTTAATGAAGGTAGAAAGGTGAAATTCCCTTTCAGTTTGGTCAGCACACCAGGACTTAGGATTACAAAACGTACAACTTAGAAGTAAGAGGTTTTAGTGAGCCCCTCATATGAAGTGATCACTTTTAAAGCTAAAGAGAGAGCACTTGGGGTGCCTGAGTGGCTCACTCAATTAAGCGTCCGACTTTGGCTCAGTTCATGATCTCACAGTCTGTGAGTTTGAGCCCTGCATTGGACTCTGTGCTGTCAGCTCAGAGCCTGGAGCCTGCTTCGGATTCTGGGTCTCCCTCTCTCTCTGCCCCTCTCCCACTCATGCTCTGTCTCTGTCTCAAAAATAAATAAACGGTAAAAATTAAAAAAAAAATAGAGATCACTTGTTACTCTGGAGGCCAGTTCAAATATTGTGCAGTCTCACAAGTAAGTGAGAGTGACACATGAATCAGTGGATTAAGTGACATAGAATGGAGAAACAGGCTATGATCTTTAAGATGATGGCTACTTTCTTAGGAAAATATATCAAATGGTTTTAGAGGAATATGAATGCTATATATAAAGCAAAATAAGTCAGGAAGCAAGACCATGGAATAGGGACATTGTCTGGGTGAGGACGTAATTGAGTAAGATTAAAGTTCCCTTAAAATTTATTAAAACTACATGAGAAAATATGATCTAGAAAGATAGGTGACAATCACACTTTGCTGCTCAAATGGAACTTATAAATATATCCTCTCAGTTGTGGATGAGGTGACATGGTGGGTTGGAAGGAGTGTTTGGAAATCACAGGCAAAGACTTTCATTACATTCAACATTTGGTAACTATAAGAACTCAGGCATATTATTTAAAATCTCTCAAGTTAGTGTTTTCTTATCTTTACAATGGGATAATATACCAAACCCATGGCTCATTGAAGAGAGAAATAAATGAGATGATATTTAAATCAGCCAAAGCTGTGCCTGGCACATAAGTGGTCAAAATGTTGGCTCTACTCTCTACTCTCTTGGCTCATAAAATAATAAATGATCTGCTGCTAACAGATTTATTATTTTCAAATTAAGATACTAAAGTTCAAGCTAGAGGAAATAGAAAAATGTTGGAAAGCCATAAAGTAAAAAAAATGTATAATGCTTTACCTGTTTGTTTAGAGCATTTTTAATGTCTTTAATGTCTTTAATGTCTTTAATGTCTTTAAGTTTTTAATGTCTTTAAGTAATTTCAATTTGATTTTCAGTTTTTTAATTATATAAAGTATTTTATAGGTACATATTATATATATATACACTTAAAATTTTTCTAATAATAAAATAATATCACATTGCTTCTATGAGCATTTAAATTAATTTCTTTTAGGAGCTCCAGGGTGGCTGAGTCAATTAAACCTACAACTCTTGATTTCAGCCCAGGTCAGGATCTCAGGGTTCCTGGGATCGAGCCCCATGTCAGGCTATGCACTGACAGGGCAGAGGCTGCTTGGTATTTCTCTCTCCTTCTCTCTCCTTCTCCCCAGCTCTGTGCACACTCTCTCAAACTAAACTTAAAAAAAGTTAATTTCTAATAAACTCATTTTACTGAAATAGTTTTTCTTTACCTTCTGTTTTTATTTACCTACCCCATTTTCTTCTTTTCTTTAATGTGTTTAGTCTTTCTATGATACTGTGATTTGTAATAAATATGTATTTGGTCTCGATTCCCTTTTCTAGCACAGAGCTTCTAAAACCCCTAGAATTTCCTAGGCAATCACAGGGATAAAGATGTCTTAATATTTGTTGATGCTAATGAGGTCATTTTTGGAAAGCACCTAAGGCTGGAGTCCTGTCACCACGAGAGCCAACCATATGATTAAAGAGTTGTATCTTTCAGTCTCACCTCCCTGACCACAGGGCAGAAGGGCTGGAAGTTCAATGGATTGCCACTGCTCAATGACTTGATCAAATATGCCAATGTGTTAAAACCTCCATAAATTACCAAAAGGACAAGATTTCAAAAACTTCTGAGTTTGAACACATGGAAGATCAGACACAGAACCTTACTCAACAGATTGGGAACTCTGTGCTCCTTTTCGCATACCTTACCCTATGCATCTCTTCCATCTGGGTATACCTAAGTAATGCCCTTTTATAATCAGAAATAGAGGAAGTAAAATGTTTCTGTGAGTTCTATAAGCTTTTCTAGCAAATTTATCAAACCCACAGAGGGTTCCTTAGAAACTCTAATCAGTAGCCAGTAGGTCAGAAACACAGGTGACAACTTGGATTTGTGATGGGTATCTGTAGTACAGGAGGGAGGTTCAGTGGGACTGAACACTTACCCTATGGAATCTGATGTTGTCTTCAGGTAGAGTGCTTCAGAAGTGAATCAGATTGTAGGACACCCAGCTACTGTCATCATTTTGCTTGGTGTGGGGAAAAAACCCACACACAGTAATGGGTGTGAGAATCAGCCCTTCTCATCCTCTCTTTGCTTGACTCTTGTAGCATTACTGGCTTTACATTACATATAACATTTTTATTTATATAATCCCTGTACTTTTGATCTATTGTTTCTATTTCCCTTCATAAGACACACACAACAGAGTAGAAATTAAGAAATGTTAGCTCCTATCATTGTTACTATCTTTATATTTTCAGTTTTAAATTTCTCTCTGTATCAGTTATCTATTGGTGCATAACAAATCACCCCCAAACTTACTGGCTTAAAACAACAACTACATATTATCTCAGTTGTTTGTGTGAGTAAAGGATGCCAGGGTATCATAATATGATGCCTCTGACTCAAGTTCTCTCATAAAGTTGCAATTCCGCCATCATGTCAGCTGAAATGTTGTCTTCTCTGAAGGTTCAACCAGGAGTAGGAGAAGCTTCTTCCAAACTTGGACACATCATTGTTCGTAAATCTTGTTCCTTTCTTATCTAGGCTTCTTCATAGGGCTGCCTCACAGCAGGGGAGTGGAAAAGTAGAGAGGGGGCGATTGTCTTCCCTCAGGGCAAGAGACCAAGAAAGAGCAAGAGTGGGCACCCAAGACAAAATTCATACTCCTTTCTAATCTTGGAAGTGTCATCTACTCATACCTGCCATATTCTGTTTGTAGGAGAGATTCAGGAAGTTCAGCCTACACCTCAGGAGACCAGATTACACAAGAACAAGAGCATGGGTGTCCATCAGAAGGCAGTAGTCATTAGAGGCTTTCTTAAAGGATGTCTCTAATTTAAAGTTTTCCTTTGATATCTACAAACTGCTTTCATTTAGGCCTTCAGTGTCCTTTTAAACTCACCATACCTTAAGACTGAACTCTTAACCCTCATTAAGCCACCCTGTTCATGGGTGGAATGTTTACATTTTAGAAGTTAGGTCAGTTTGAATATTTCTCCAGTAGGAGAGAAGTTTCTATACCTTCAGAATTAAATCTTAAAGGCCTAGGACAGAATACATGATCTTTGATAATCTATCCCTTGCTTTTCTAGCTTCATGTCACTCTCAGTGTCTCTATTCTCTGCCTCGGAAAAGGTCTTGGGGAGCAAGAATGAGCTCTGGAATTGATGCTGGCTTGTGATACTTCTTTATATTTCCCTGTGTTCTAATTCATAGGTGTAAAAATCTTGATATTCTTCAGATGAAATCTTACCAGATAATTCCTCAACTCTTGGCAAGTGAGTCTAATTTAAACATGCATGTGATAGTCACTTCCCTGGACATAGCTGCCATTTCCTAAAGCCCAACAAAATCAAATCTTCAGAACAACAGATGTGACTTCAAAAATGCCCTCGATGGAGCGCCTGGGTGGCTCAGTCACAGCTCAGCTTTATGAGTTGGAGCCCCCCACCAGGACTTCCACTTTCAATGCTCAGCCTGCTTTGAATCCTCTGTCTCCCTCTCTCTCTGCCCTTCCCCTGTTTGTGCACGTGTGTTCTCCCTCTCTCTGCCTCTCTCAAAAATAATTATTAAAAAAAATGCCCTCGATATTTTCTCAAATTCCCTCACACAAAGTGTTTTCTTTAATGTAGCAATTGAGCATATATTATGCCCTGAGATCACTGCTTTTGACTAGTTATAAAAGGAAACATTGAGACCTTGGCCTCACATCACATAACCAGTGAGTGACAGACCCAGAACCACAGATCCAAGTGTGTAGTCGCGTCTCGTTCCTCTCCCCCATACGAGGCCCTCCCGCTCCTATCTATGGTGGTGATGGTCTGCATCTTATGAAAAACATGCCAAGATTTGGATAGATGCTTCATTTCTTCTCCAACAGTTTCCCCCCACCCCTTAGAGTAGAAACACACACACACACACACACACACACACACACACACACACACACAAAATCGTAAGTACTCCAGTTTGATGCCAATTATCTTTTCAATTATTTGTTTTCAACTTTCCAATTGATCAATTACCTTTTTTTCTAATTTGGCTTGTGGGGGGGGCAATCATAATATTCTATTTGTTTCTGTATTGATAATGAGATATCCCTTTTGTGAAATTAAAGAGTGATGTTTGAAACTATAAAGGTTTTGAAATTAGCTATTAATTGAATAGAAGCATTCTGGATTTAACTATTAATTTAGAATATAATATCTATTTTAATAAGAACAAAATAATTTTTAAAACAGAGGCATTTAATCTGCTCATGTCTGTACGTGGAGAGAAGAAACGAACTGAATAATGAATACATTTACAGTGTAAATTTTTAAATCTCTGGTGGATAATCCCTGTAAAATAGCTTCTCTCTCACAGAAGAGTCACAGAGGATCACACATGTTTTCACTGGATGGTGGTGTGCTTGAAGCTTGTCTGTCTGTTTGTTGTTTTGTTTTGTTTTGTTTTTTTAATTTATCATTGTTTGCATTCTCCATCAGTATTTTAAGATAATGCTATTGGAAGGGGATTTCATTTGCTTGGACCAACATATGGCTTCCTTTCCAAACAGAACTGGAGAAATTTTTAAAAATGATCTATGCTTGTTCTTCCTGCTGCAAATAATGTCCTTTTGACACTCTTCAGTAGTGTGAAGGTGTGAATGTGGGTGTGCATATGAATGACTAGGAGGAAAGCATAGGTAAATCAGCATATGCTGATGCTGTTTTAATAAAAGAATGTTTTTTTTTCCTTTTATCTACTGGATGAGCCAGAAAAGAATTGCTATCAACATAAAGATGGTTAAAATATAATGACATGCAGAGTTACCTCAGGGGGGTACATACAGTCTTATCTGTCTATCTCCAGGGGAGTGTATGTAAACTTAGCATAAATATTTTTATGTGTGGTAGATTTTTAAAGCTAATTGTTAGTAAACCATGGCTCCACAGAAAACCCCTAAGGGGCAATAAACTGCTCCAGTATTAAGAGCAATGTAAAATAAAATTTGGCTAGTGTATAGAATGTATTCAAAGAGAATTGATGGAAAATAGAGTACCAATAGCATGCAATATTTAGTTTGGTAGAAAAATATTTTAAATATGTATTATAGGACCAAAGTTTTGGAAAAAATATTCAACGAAGAATGAAAATCATGTAATGGTCATCTTTGCTGGAGGGGAAAATGGAATATTCCTTCATTTTGCCAATTGAAAAAATGTAAGTGTGTGTGTGTGTGTGTGTGTGTGTGTGTGTGTGTGTGTTTAGAAATAATGAGGGCAAGATCTCACTTAGCTAAATAGAATTAAGATTAATTTTAAATGTATTGAGTAAAGGATTTTTGGATACCCAGATAACATAATCTCTCATCTCATAAATTACCAAAAAGACTAAACCTACATTTTCATGGGTTGTGAGTCTTTTTGCTGGCAAACAACTTTTCAGAAAGAAAATATAAGTGTACACCTAACTTCAATTATTTTTATTAAAATTTTTAAAAATTAAATAATGCTAAATGTCACATTATAAAATGTATTGTAACCACAACATCTATTGCATGATACCTGCCTTGGTGATGTATTTTCAAAATTATTGTTCAGCATAGCTCATTAGATAGAGCATAGCACAGCTTCATGGGAAATAAACCATTTTGGTGATGAATCTTAAAGTTAACTGAGTTTAGATAGCAAGACCTTTCTCATTTTTGCCTCCCTGTCTTTTATAAGTTTGAATTCTATATAATATCCTAAACTAAAATAGGGACAATCTGTTGTGGTTTCTGACTCACTGAATTTTTTTCTGGGTTTAAAACAAATAAAGCCCCCTGCAGTTGGAGAACTGAAGTTCAGATGACTACTAATTGTAATAGCTTATAGTAATACATTGTTTAAATAATTGTTGTCAGATTTACAGTTGGAAATAAAATTAATGGAGTGACTATAACAACAAAAACTCGAGTTGTTTTATAGAAAGTCCTTTGCTAAAGGGTTCAGGGGTGGAATATGAAATTTAATGAGTGTAAATGTCAAACCATGCATGTGCAGGGAAAGCACCAAGCTAAGTTCAATTTAAATGGCAGTGAATTAGTTAACGGGGGTGAAGAGATAAGGATAAATAACTAGATCCGACATCTGAATTCTCATTGCATTATACAGGAACCAAGAAAGCTAATAAGAGGCTGACTTTTACCAACCAATATATTATTCCAAGGATATTGTGCTCTCGTTTCATGGGAATTAGACCAAATGTGGGATGTATAGTGAAGTTTTGTTGCTTCAGTTTTTTCAGAAATACACAGTAAAGTTTAAAGGTTTTTTTGTAGACACATTTACTGAGTTTTGCATATAACAAAATCGTTATTTCTCAAAAAAGTGCCAATAACTGTTAAGTGTTTGACTAGTCTTTAAAATTGAATTAAGACATGGGCACCTGGGTGGCTCAGTAAGTTGAGCATCCAACCTCGGCTCAAGTCATGATCTCATGGTTCTTGAGTTCAAGCCCCACGTCAGCCTCTGTGTGGACAGCTCAGAACCTGGAGCCTGCTTCCAGTTCTGTCTCTGGCTCTCTCTGCTGCTCACCTTCTCACACTCTGTCTCTCTCTCTCTCAAAAATAAATATATATTTAAAATTTTTAATTGAATTAAAACAAAAATGTTTTAAAAAGTTTATTAAAAATTTTATTAAAAAGATTTCTAAAACCATAGAGTTGAGAGGTGTTCATGGTGATAATAGTTGTGAGATGTTTAACTTCAGGTCCACGTAGTCTGTTTGGAAATGTTGCGTGCATACCTTTTGGGCAAATAAAAGCAAAAATTGGTGTCTCAGAATGTGCCTGTAACATTGATAATCTATCAGAAATGTATTACTCTTTATGTATACTTAGCTAATTAATATAGTACCTATATTCTCTTTTGTTGATAATCTTTCTTGTTTTGTATCTTCTATAGTATGAACACGTGAATCTTGCTTTTATCTCATTTACTGCTCTTTCTCAGATTTCTAGAAGAGTGCCTGACACAGCTGTTCAATAACTATTAGTTGAATGAATGATGAATGATTGAATAAGTGAAAGAAGTCCTACTTCCATATTGCCAAGGTATTAATAAATAGTCTAGATTTTTTAAATATGAACAAGGCTCGTTTTCTATAAAAATTATTAACAATGTGTTGGAAATGAGCTAAGAGAAAATAAATGAGTACCCTAATGAAAACTCTAGGGCTGAGGGAGAGTAGTAGTCAACTAAGGAACAAACATTTGGGGAAATGAATCTTCTCCAAATTTTTGATTCAGAGTTATTCAAGGGAGTGTGGTTGTAGGAGAAGCTGACTGAATTGTCCCAAACCAGAGTTTTCCATACTCCATGGGCAGAGGCTGGCTGGGATCCAGAGAAATGCTTTGTGGAGCTGTCTGCTGGAGGTGCTACCAAACTAATTAGGACCCTAACCAGTTGGTCACCAGGAAGCAAACTGGAGAGCCACCAAATCTAGGTTTTGCTGTGATGGACTGTCATTAGTAGAACAGTGTGCAGTTACACAGATCATGGAGTAATTATGCTTTGGAAAATCTGGCCATTTATGAACTTAGAAATCAGATTTGGATTTGAACTTAGATGCCAGTATTTAGTTCCTTTTCACTGTGTTCCAATAGAACCTCAGCTATCTAGCTTTAGCTTTCTTCTCTGTACACATTTCTTCAGGAGATTAAATGAGAAAATCTGTGCAAGTGTCTAATACAGTATCTGAAATAGTAGTCACTCAGTTTGATTATTATTTCCTAATCCCCTTACATGGCCTCTTCACAGTTTAAACCAGTAATCAGGGTATCATTTCATGCTCCCATAGGATGCTATACTTAGTAGCAAAAAAAAAAATCAAAATGATCATTCTAAGTCTAGAATAATCTCATTCTTTTTTACCATCTATGGAAAATGTGGGACTTAACTAACAGCTAAGCAGAAAGCAAGAAGATGCCTGAGATCTTAGTGACAAAGGAATTATTACTGGCCTCTTTATTTTCCAAAGTGCTCTATGCCTATAGTCCAATTTGATTTGTAAATCTATTTTTACTGGAATCAAGGAAGAGGGTATATTTATTATTAACATTTGTAACATGAAGAAACTGGCTTGTTAGTAACCATGAAAAAAAGAGTCAATGTTATCTAATAGGTGACTCCACCAGTTTGCACACTTATTATGTAATCGAGTGTTTTTTCAATGATTTTTAACGTTTGGTATTTTTCCCGGATATCTGCTTACTTGTTTTCTTTTGATAGTAGGACTTTTTAAAATCACATATTATAATGAAGCCCCCCTTATGAAATAGAATGAAGTTAAACTATTGTGGTCAAGTTAGAAAGGTAGACACCATGACCAATTCACTGGACTTTCCCTTTCAATCTCCTAAAATGGCCTAACTAGGTGAGAGGAAGCAGCTTGCAACTTTAAGGAATCTCATTTCCTTCCACATAATAAAGCTTGCTAAAATGCTATAAAATAAGTAGAAAAGAGCACCTGCCAACTTCTAGGTTGCCTTGCCCTACGTGGGTTTCCTCTCTTTGAAACCTGCTTTTGCAATAAAGCAAACTGTCCATCAGTTTCAGAATGTTGTTAAAGATTACTAATTTTTGATAATACTTTGGATGTGCCAAAATGATATCTGCGTTCTTGTTGCCGGAGAGGCTGAATGCACATTCTGAGGGCAGCCATGTCTCAGACACAATACAGAATTGGCAAATAATTTAAACTTCTTTTAAGTTTAAACTGAACTGCCCCATAACTGCTTTTGACCTAAGATGGTATTAATTGTAAGTGATCATTTTTCAAGCCTTGCTGTTAGCCCTCTTCCTGAGTCTTTCTGTGTTCTTTCTTACTCTCCAGATCAAACCCTAATCCTCTGAATGGAATGCATTTTTTTTTTAAATTAGTCTCAGTCCTTAAGTGGTTAAGCTGCACCTCTGGGATCTCACAGAACAGTATCAGTCATCTTATGTCAAGAAAAAAATAATGTCTAATATTTGACAGAAATAAATTACTTCATATGGGACAGCTACATTTGGTCTGATACTTGTTGTCAGCTTTCACTGGGAGACGAGGAACTAAGAAATAGATTTCATCAAATTCTGAGATGGGAGGAAATGAAATCTTAGCAAAGAAAACAAGTTATGCCTCTGAAATGAATTGTATGAGCGGGAAGATATATCAGGTGAAAAGTGAATGTTAAGATCATTTACCAACAGATGACATAAAACATTTTGGACAGATATTTAAGGGTAGAAAGCCCTGATATTACCAGTTTATAAAATATTCATGTATTCAGGAAAACTAAATGATCTCTAGATTTGGGAATTGCTTGTAAACATTCTCTGGTTTTAGCAGTATGGTTTTTTTCTTCCTGATACTGCTTTTTTTTCCTCATGCGCTGCCTATTTGATATGGGATTAAAAAATAGTTTGTAGTGTAAATTTAATCCTTAACTTGAATGTATCTAAATGTATCTAATGTATCTCAACAGTTGCTCACCTGGATCACCACAGATTTAAATAAAGGGACTATATGTACTGTCTTGTATCAGTAAAGAATGAAACATCATATTTGTCAAAAGAGGAAGAGAGGACCCGACAGTTTAGGGGATTAAGGATGGGCAATGGAACCTTTCAACTCTAAGTCACTTCTTGCCATCTGTTTGTGGTAGGTTCACTTGACAGAAATCATTACTATCCAAAAGCTGTTCAGTTGTCTCCTACTTGTCAAAGACATGGCAGTCTTCATTTGGCTCTTGTTAGACAGATGTCCATATCAGACAAAACTGGTCCCGATTAGCAACCAGAGAATTTATCCCTGTAGGGCAATGTGAAACTTCCCTACCTCTGCCAACAAGGGAGAGAAAATGCTGTTTCAGGTGCTATCCCCAGATAATACTCTAATACTTTATCTATGTTTTATCCAAGGAAGAACACTTGGAAATTAATATTCTGCTCTTTCAAGTTGATTTAAAATTGCTGACCCCCAAAGTTAAAGGACCCTAAATATGCAGTTTGCAAAATTGAAATAGATGGACTTTTAAGAGTATTAATTAAACATGCACACACACACACACACACACACACACAAACCACTGGTTTTGGGGAAGACTGTATTTCTTGCACTCTCTCATTTCAAAGCTTAAATTTCATGAAGAGAATATTATATAAATTTTAAAATGTTTTATGAATACAATATATACAGAAAGCTGTAAAATGACATGATTTTCACAAAGTTAACATATATAGTTAAAGTGTTTTGAATAACATGCACACCATGATCAAAATCCTCAGAAAACATTCCTTATGCCCACACTTCCCTCAGCTCCTACCTTCTCCCAAAAGTATTCTACATCTTTTCTCTGTTGGTGTTTGATATTATATTATTAATATAACTTATTTCTTGAATAGTTTTTTCTGAGTTTAGGGCTAAAACTTATTTGATTATAACTAACAAATAAAGACATGAGATGTTGACATTTGAAGATGAAATTTATACCCTTGAGACCTGGATTACCTATGGCCAAAGTTCATTAAAGTTTATACATTTATTTACAGTGGTTTCATGTTATATTTGTCTTTAGATGAAGGTACCAAACAGGAAGGGGACATTAAATGCAAGGCTTCAGACAATAAAAAAAAATGTTACATAGAAACATGATGAAAGAAAGTGAAGTAGAATTAACTCTGCATTAACGATGGTATTTTATTTCTCACAATTGTATTATTACCTTAGATGGAATATTTAGCTCCTCTGGGTTTCGATAACTTCAAATATAAATGGGAATGTGAAAAACAACTTGCCAGTCACTCATTACTAACATCTATGTTTCTAGGAAGATTGTAAAAAAATATTTTTTCCACTTTTTGCTCTCTTATCATTGTTTCTACTACAAAGTTGGAAGATTAGTCTCTTCTTATTTTTACATAAGTAGGAGTGGGAGATGGGGACTTCTCACGATACCTGTTTCAAGCTGGGGAATACAAGATGTGGGAATGAATCTCTCTTTTTGCCAAGGTCACAGCTGAAATGTCTATTTTAGACTATCTCAAGCCATGAGGCAATGCTAACTTTGTCGTTCTTAGCAAATATCTTTGAGAGGTAGGATACAGACTTAATCTTTCACATTATACAGATAAGAAATGAAATCACTGAGCACTCGAGTGATTTATGAAGCAGCAGGTAAACGTTAGAAGAGGAAAAAAGGAAATTTGGTCTCTTGTCTCTTCCCTCAGGATTCTTTTTGAGGGCCTCCTGTTGCTCCTGGACCACATATGCACTTTTGATAGCCCCTTGTATGAACACTACAGAAAGTATATTCTGCAGAAGGTAGAATGTGAGAAAGACAAAGGAGATTTTTCTTATTAAGCTCTTGACCTCTGGTGTTCAGTTTTCCCAGTATTAAGTGCATGGACAAACTGCTTAATGGCAGAAATGTCACTGCCAGAACTTTAAAGAGGTTAATCAATACTGAGCCTCAATCAAAATTTACCATTATGTTTCTAAACACTGGAGTCCTCATGGAGACTTTTACATATTCACTGAAATGTTTTTAGAGCATGGAGGTCAGGCTTTTTAAATTGTTCAAGTGTTGCCAACCATCAGCAGTTCCCTGTAGATTATAAACAAGGAACAGAGCCACTGTCCTTCTGTTTGATACTTGTTTTCCCAGAAGAGAGCTGGAGCTGCTGGCTGAAATGTCAGAATAAAACAAGAATTGCCTATTTTTAGCTTTAGCTCATATAGTTTCCCTCCTCTTTAATCATATATCAGATTTTAAACCATCCACCTTTTGAGAAGCTTCAAGTTAAAGAGAGCTGAACTCAATAGATATGCAAGATGGTCTAATACAAAATATTGCAATATATGGTAACAGTTGTTTTTAATAATAATTATCATAGAAACACACAATTTTGTTCTCATTCTCTGGGATTTTGTTTTTGGCTATCCTATCTGTGAGTAATTAGATCCCTGGTCACAAAATTGAGCATATTGTCAAAGGTTCTACAAGGAGTTGAGGATAGGAGAGGAGAGGGGAGGGGAGGGGAGGGGAGGGGAGGGGATGGGGGAAGAAAGGAGGGAGGGAAGAAGGGAAGGAGGGCAGGAAGGAGGAAGGAGGAAGGAAGGAAAGAAAAAAAGACAGAAAGACAGCAAGAAAGAAAAACGCAAAACATTAGTGTCCTAACCAGAAGCTGCATCTCAAGAAATATCTTGCCTCTTCTCATCCCATCACATGAACAGAGAAAATGGAAGAAATGGTAGTTTTATCAATTTATAGCTTAAGAGTATGTTGGATAATAGAGAGTAAGAACTGGAGAGCTTTCAATTGCATTGAAATCTCAGGTAATCCAGTGGGAGTACTAAGCTTAGAGCAATCTTGTATCATAGGAATATATCTTATATGGTAGAGGATGATTTGGTAAAAAGCTAAATTTAAGTATAGATGAATGTTTAACCTAGAGGCATTAATAAATTAGATAATGTATCCATTCATTCAACAAATATTTATTGACACCTACTGTATGCTCTAGATCCTGGAGTTAGAAAAAATAGTTGTGGAGATTGCATTCTAGCAGACATAACTAGATAACAACCAAATAAATGCATGTATCAGAAGTGCTAAGAGCTTTGAGGGTTAAGGACAGATAGTGGAAGTGATTTTAGCTCAGAAACAATAACCATGGAAGTCTTGTTTGATAATCAATATTGAGCAAAGACCTACGTTACGTTCAAGAGTGAGACATGTAGATCCTCACTGGGGCAGGAATGTTTTAGACACTGGAATGGAACAGGCATAGTCATTAAAATGGAAATATTGATGTATTTCAGGAGGAATACAGAGAACAGTAGGCACAGTGAGTATTCCAGAAAATGGTAGGATTGATGTGAGAGCTAAGAGGGGGCCAGAACATGCAGTGCCTTAGAGGTTATTATACGCATTTGGGGGTTTACTCAGAGTGAGGCGGGAGGGTTTTAAACTATTTGAAAGTATCTAGCAAGGAAATTTGTGATCTTGTTTGCCTTTTAAAATGATTTTTCTGCCTGTTCTATGAGACTAGATTATTGGATTCCCAGGATGGAAACAGGGATACCAGTAAGGAAATAAATACACCATTCTAGCCAATAGCTACAGGTGTTTTTTTTTTTTTTTTCGACTAGCTAGTAGCAATGAGAATACTTATATGAAGGTTGACTTGGGACACATGTCTAAAAAGAGATCTATCTAATGACAAATTGAATCTGAGGTATAAGAAGGAAAAGTCAAGGATGATACATACCAAGGCTTTGTGCACAAGCAAGTGGTAGAATGGACTTCCTATTTACCAAGTTGGAAAAGACTGTGAAAGAAATGGATTTGGAGAGCATGGGAATGGCAAGGTTCATATGAACTAGGATTTCAGATTTGGGCAACTTAAATTTGAGATTCTATTAGACTTGCAAGTAGAGATATAAAATCAGTGGCTAGATACATGAATTGAGTTCAAAGAACAAGTAAAGGCTAGTCTTGTAAATCGATGAGCCATCAGTCTATAGATGGGTTTAAAGCCAAGCATCTGAGTGAGTTCACCTAAGAAGTAAGCAAGTTGGTAAACTGAATGAAGTTATTTATTAATGAAACATAAATAATAGGTTATCTCTAAGCCCTTTGATTCCTCAAAATCTAATAAAAATCATCTTAACAATCAATTGGAGAAGTATTTATAATATATTCTAGGTTTAAGGTCTTGGGAATCATTTCTTTCATTTATCAAACTTCAGACAATGAGTTATAGCACCATTATCTGGACTTTACAAGAAATCTGGTTAGAGCATTTTTCACTTAGTCTTCTGTACAGAAATAGAACATTGTCTTCTGTCCATTGTTTTTAACCCCACTTCAGTTGTGTGACATTCTTTCATCCATTCTCAAAAGATTGCTTATCAGATAGTACACTGCCTTTTCAGTGAAATACTGATTAGTTTGTGGGAGTATTTTCTAGAGTTGACATATCAATGCACAGCATATCATTTTAAAATAAAGTTAACTGTTTAAGCCAATGTTTTTCAAAGCACATTCCAAATAACATTAATTTCTGAGGATTTAAATCTGAAAAATATTAAACAGATTTCTATATTGTAGGACCTCTCAGAGCCTTTAATAAACTAATGAGTCTTGAGTCTACAGAAAATAAGAGAAGCTAAGAGTAGTGTTTTCTTTGTCATCTCTAATTGGTCTTTGAATCTTTTTTTTTAAGTTTATTTATTTTTGAGAGAGAGGGAGCATACACATGTGAATGGAGGAGGGTCAGGAAGAGAGGGAGAGAGAGAATCCCAAGCAGTCTCTGAACTGCCAGTGCAGAGCCTGATGCAGGACTCAAACTTATGAACCATGAGATCATGACCTGAGTTGAAACCAAAAGTCAGACACCTAACCTTCTGAGCCACCTAGGCACACCAGTATTTGAATCTTTTTTTTAAAGTACAAGTCTTAGATCTAGTGTCATAGGAATAAGATTGTTCAGTGGTCAAAGTGTGTAACATTAACTATTCAGTATTCATTGATTTTGAACAATAAAAGTTACAAATTCTTCATAAATATCACTAAATGATAGATGCTATGCTTTATGTGAATTATCTCATTTATACATATAAGGTGCAAACTGAAATTATTTCCATGTTACAGATGCAGGAAAAAAGTGGAAGAAGTAAGGCAGCTCTCCAAAGGCCACAGAGCTAGTTAATGGAAATACTACAGTTTAAGTTCAGAGCCAGTTCACCTAGTAATTAGTTCTCAAACTTTTATACCTGGACCAGAAAAATTAGCATTGACAGGGAACTTATTAGAAATACAAATGCAGTTCTATGAATCAGCAACTGTGGAGGTGAAGCTCAGTCCTCTGTGCTTCAGCAAACCTCCCATGATAATTTTAACACTGCAGTATAAGAACCCCTAGCTTCAATCATTGTACTAAATTGGAATAATACCTGTTTAAGGTAGAGAAGTCTAAGAAGGTGACTGGGTTAAAGGAAATAATCACCTATGCGTTCTAAATTAAGATCTCGACTTTTATTATAAATCAGAAATACTCATGGAGTTCTTGAAACACCAAGATCACCTTCCAAAGCCTTAGGTGAGGCCAGATACAAAAGCTACAGGTGATTTCATGGATTACCAGAATTGAGATAAGTATAGAAATTAATTGGGTACAGTCACTTGCTAGTCTAGACCAGTGCTTTGCCAAACTTGACGTGCTTTGGAACACCCAGGGGATATTATTAAAATTAGATCCCAATCCACTAAGTCTGGGTTAGGGTCTAAGAACTTGCATTTATATCAATCCCAATGAAGTCAATACAGTGTCTGAAAATGCACATATTGAGTTACAAAAATTTTATTTACCCTTATAATTTCTCATTTTCTCATATATTACCTTATATTTAATGACTATAAAATGAAAAGCTTAAATTAATTTATAAAACCCTTCTAGAGGAATGCTAAGTACTCTAGGCACAATGTGTCAGCATTTTAGCTATTGTTTTTCCCTTTTACATGGTTGCTGACCAACCATCTTGGTCTAGGTGGAACAGTTAAGAAAGTGGATGCAGGACATTCAGTAAACTGAGTAAATGCCAAACAAACTGGGATAATTTTATCATCTTGCAAAGATAGGTACTTCCATCTGTTATGGAGGGAAATCCTATCCTCACCCGGAAATACATTCTAGTGAAATGACTAGTCCTAGTGTTATGCTGTATGTAGAAAGATGTGGCAATGACTTGGGTTTACAGCAGCAGGTTACTCAACAGTCTCTGATAATCACATCTGTCTAGTATTCACACACTAACAGGTAGATAGAGCCACAATCTGGACCTAAGTCACGAGGCTTTCCAGCCCTCCATCTTAACTACTACCTAGGCCAGTGAACTCCTCTAAGGCCTCAAAGTTCAGTTTTCTCCAGTTGGGTGAATGTGGCTCACATGTGCTATTAATTTTTCACCTTATACTTTAAATATTAAATTTTGGAAGTTTCTGTGTATATTTTTAAATAGGTACATAAAATATTTGGTATATATGCACACACGCAATACTCCCAGGTATGCATGATCCAAAAACTATGGAAATCACCACCACTTGTGAATCTTCTTCCCTCCCTTCCACTTCCCTCGCCTTCTCAAATCTCTTCTCTACTCTCATATATGTGTATGTGCACACATATATATATATATGGAAATATATACACTACTTCTAAGGCTTTTCTGTAGGAACTTCATTCATTGGCTTTGCCTAAATTTACCTCAGTTGTGTAAGTCATTTAATAAATGAATGTACCTTAATATCAAGTTTGAAGTATTGGAAATATAATTAGTTCAAGGGAATTTAGGCTATTTTAAGGTATTTAGTGCTAATTTGTTTAATATTCTGATATTATATCTCTATAAGCTCTTAAGATATTCCTAGGAATTTTAGCAACACAGAATTAGCTTGAAATCCTATGCGCAGAATCAGGAATTTAAGTGATCCCAATAGGAGGCAAAATCCTTGAAACAAATATATTTTAATATTTATATATTTTAATATATTTCATATGTGCTAAAAACATTTTAGAAAAAGAATTTAAATTGTAATTCAAGTTATTCTTCAAAATCCAGATTCCATTTACTGCTGCAGAAAGTTTCTGCTAAGACATCAAGGCATTATTTGATCTATTTGAAAAAATAAAACACATTGTAAATTTACGCAAGCTAAAATATTAATTGAGAGTATCCTAAAATAGGCTTTTAATTAAGTTCTGTGTTTTTTTCTGTGCAGATGATAAAACTTACATTATTCAGTTTGACCATTTTTTTAAGTTCCTTTAAACATTCATCACTTAACCAAATAACAGGACAGTTCCACTAGAATAATTTTCAATGCTGGGTTAAAATGCTTTTCTAGACAATTAGGGCCTTTCTATTCAACAAGAGTGAAAACAACAACAGTACTTGAGTACTTAAAAAGAGCTACACTGTGTAGTTTGCGTGGATTTTCTTAATTACTATTCATAACAGAGCAGTGTTCTACTCAATCGGACCACATTCTCCTCCTTGACACACTTGCTGGTCTTGGCCTCTGTGGCACCCCTGTCCCCTCATTCTCCTCTCCTCTGAATATCTTTTGCAGACTTTTCCTTCTCTACCCAAATTTTTAGTTCTAGGATTTTTATAGTGTAACCCCATGTAGTGGATTATTGAACAATGCCACCAAAATGATATGTCCAAAGCCTAACATTTTATACCTGTAAATATGAACTTATTTGGAAATGAGGTCTTTGCAGATGTAATTAAGTTAAGAATTTCAGGTTGGGGGCAGCCTGGGTGGCTCAGTCAGTTGACCATCTGACTGTTGATTTTGGCTCAGGACATGATCTCATGGTTCATGGGTTCAAGCTCCATGTCAGGCTCCTAGCTGACAGCATGACAGCCTAATTGAAATCCTCTCTCTGTTTTTTTTTTTTTTCTCTCTGCCCCTCCCCTACTCATTTTCTCTGTCTCTGTCTCTTTCAAATACAATAAATAAATTTATTTTTAAACAAGAATTTTATGTTGGTATTTTACTAGAAATAGGACAGATGCTAAATTTAATGACTATTGTCTTTGTAAGAGAATGGAGAGAGAGATTTAAGACAGAGAGAGAAAGACCCTGTGAGGACAGAGCCACAGATTGAAGTTCTGATGACACAAGCCAATGAGTGCCAGGAGCCACCAGAATCTAAAAGAGGCAAGGAATGACTCACCTCTGGAGCTTTCAGAGAGAGCGTGACCTTGCCAACACCTTCGCTTTTGCTTTCTGTCCTCTTAAATTGTAAGAGAATAAATGTCTTTATTTTTTATAATTTTTTTAAATGTTTATTTTTGAGAGACAGAGAGACAGAGTGTGATCAGGGGAAGGGCAGGGAGAGAAGGATACACAGAATCTGAACCAGGCTCCAGGCTCTGAGCTGTCAGCATAGAGCCCAATGCCAGGCTCAAACTCAGAACTGCAAGATCATAACTTGAGTCACTGCAGTTGGCCACTCAACCAATGAGCCACCCAGGCACCCCATAAATGTCTATTTTGAGTAACTCAATTTGCAGTAATTGGTTATGAGAACCTTAAGAAACTAATACACCCCATGTGTCTACTTTTTTCCTTTCTTTTTTTCTCTAGGTCCTCTGACCTTAGGTACCAAGTATATGCTGGTGAATTAGAAGTTCTCCTTATAATATAAGTGTCTCCCATATGCTTTAGATGTCTATCTGCTTCGTGTTTCTACTTGGCTGTCTTAGCACTCAAAATTGATATGTCTTCAAAAGCTCTTAATTACTAAACCTTCCAAAAAGAAAAGTCAGTTTTATTCTGTCTTATTTATGTCTGTTTGTCATAAACATCTCCCCAATTGTCAAGAGAAAACTAGATTCATTCTTCATTTTCTTTTGTCTCAACTGCCCCCACCCCAGTATCTAATTTGTCAACACTCTTATGATTTATGACTTAGAAACATTTCTCAAATCAATTCATTTCTCCTGATCTCCATTTTTCTACACATATTTTCTCTTTCTTACTGGATCTTCCTTCCTTTATTGGTTTTCCTGGTTTCTTGTCCCTCTTAGGAAGCTTTGTCATACCCTGAAACCAAAAAAATCTTTAAAAATATAAATTGGATAATGTCGTTACCCTGTAAAATCATAAAATGGCTTGCTTTTTTACTTACTAGAAAATCCATAGTTTTTATCATTGCCTGTGAGGTCCTAGATGGCAAGTCCTTGCTTATTCTATACTTTTACTGGTACCACCCTAAGTGGGACTGCTTCCATCTGTTAGTTTTTAAATAACTATCAAAATATGTACTCACATACTCACATATATGTATTATTTTTTACTCACTAAACTATAAGCTCATGTAGTTTTTTTTAATTCACCAACAATTTCCTTGGATCAAGGACAGTGCCTAGTACTTTGTAATAATTTTTTTGTTTTTTTTAATAGCTTATTGTCAAATTGGTTTCCATACAACACCCAGTGCTCTTCCCCACAAGTGCCCTCCTCCATCACCACCACCTCTTTTCCCCTTCCCCCTTCCCCTTCAACTCTCAGTTCATTTTCAGCATTCAATAGTCTCTCAAGTTTTGTGTCCCTCTCTCTCTCCAACTCTCTTTCCCTCTTCCCCTCCCCCTGGTCCTCCATTAGATTTCTCCTGTTTTTCTGTTAGACTGATGAGTGCAAACATATGGTATCTGTCTTTCTCCGCCTGACTTATTTCGCTTAGCATGGCACCCTCAAGGTCCATCCACTTTCCTACAAATGGCCATATTTCATTCACAATCCCAGACTTTCACCTCTACTACAAAGCTGTCATCATCAAGACAGTATGGTATTGGCACAAAAACAGACACATAGACCAATGGAATAGGATAGAGAATCCAGAACTGGGCCCACAGATGTACATCCAATTAATTTTTGACAAAGCAGGAAAGAGTATGCGATGGAAACAAGACTGCCCCTTTAGGTGCAGGTGGTGCTGGGAGAACTGGACAGCAACATGCAGAAGAATGAAACTAGACTACTTTCTTATACCATACACAAAAATTAACTCAAAACGGCTCAAGGACCTGAATGTGAGCCAGGAAACCATCAAAACCCTCGAGGAGAAAGTAGGAAAAACTTTGTAATAATTTTGAATGGATGAAATAATGAAAAAGATGTACATACCCTTGATATATCTGTTTGTCAGGTTCTCATAAAAGCTTTTAATTGCAGAACTTCAGTAGATACTCTTCCTGAAAGCTGCTTACCTACATAATTAATATGCATATTTTAATTTATTTAAATTGAAGTTAGTTAACATCCAGTGTAGTATTGCTTTCTGCCCTTTTTAGTAGTATCTGATACTTACTGAGCACTTACTTTGTTCCAGGTACTGTTCTAAACCCCTTAGCTACATAATCTCTTTTAATCTGTCCAATAACCCCGTGAGATAGATACTTAAATCAATTTCTTCCACAGATAAGGATTATTATGCTCAGAGAATCAAAATGATTTGCCCAAGACAGCACAGCTGTCAACAAACAACGTCAGGTCTGTGGTAGCAGAGTCTATACTCGTTCCGACTGTGTCATTTTCCAGGAAACTGCTTCAAGATGTTACTAGACCCTTCAAATCTCTCATCTTAATCATTGATTTTCCTACCATCCAAAGAAAAACTAGATTCAAAATTAGATAACAAGACAAACCTAGTATCATTAGAGCATTTCTTTTGCAAGTCTCAGGGTAAGTATTCAATGGCTTTTTTTCCTGGGAATTGTTTTAAAAGAAATCCTCAGGAGCACCTGGGTGGTTTAGTTGGTTAAGCATCCGACTTGGGCTCAGGTCATGATCTCACGGTTCATGGGTTCAAGCCCTGCATTGGGTTCTGTGCAGACCACTAGCCCACAGTCTGGAGCCTGCTTCAGATTCTGTGTCTCTTTCTCTCTCTGCTCCTCCCCTGTTAATGCTCTGTCTCTCAAAAATAAATACATGTAAAAAAAAAAAAGTAAAAGAAATCCTCACTTGCAAAGTATATTGTCGTGATTATTCTTGAAATATAGAGGTACTCACAGATTTTTTTAGGTGAGCATATAAGCATAAGTTTTCAAAAATAGATATAAATGAAATGCTTCAGGGCCCCATGACCAAAGCATAACAGGCAAGGTTTGGATTCAGCAAAATTCTTTAATTGCCATAAGCCTCAAATTGATTTTATTACACAGTTTTGTTGACATATTTACTCAATGCACATATGATGGTTAATTTCATGTGTCAACTTGGATACACTATGGTACCCAGTTGTTTGGTCAAACACCAGTCTAGATGTTTTTTGAAAGTAGTCTTTAGATAAGATTAACACTTAAATCAGTACAGTTTGTGTAAGGGAGATTAGCCTCCATAATGAGAGTGTGCCACATCCCATCAGTTGAAGGTCTTAAGAGAAAACTCAAAGTGTCCTGAAGAACTTTTAACTCAAGACTGTAAGACTGTAACTTCTTTCTCCTCTTCCTGGATCTCCAGCCCTGCAAATTTCAGATTTTCCAGCTTCTACAGTATTAGAAGCTGATTCCTTAAAATAAATCTTTCTCTTTATATATCTGCACAATCTATTGGTTCTGTTAATCTGGAGAACTCCAAAATACCATGTAACACACATGTGAAGGAAAAGATTCTTACAGTGTTACTTTTCTTTTTATTTTATTTGTTAAAGCAGCCACAAAAGTACAGTGAGTTTCAAGAAAAGGAGAAATAGACTTCACCTCTTGATAGGGAATGTCAGGGTTCCGGGAGACCATGGCAACCCCCAAACTGGCGATTCCACCAAGGTCATTTTTGCAAAATACAACCAGACACCTAACACATGTCCTGATTTGTGATTCTCCCCCACTTGCCATCAAAACAAATACTTCTATCTTTTTCTACTCTTCAAAGAAAATCCCGCCTCCTCTCTGAAGGGTTTATTGATCAGTGCTTTCCCTCTTTGATGTCACTTGTCATCAGTGCTATTTGGTACTTAAATACATCTTACACATTGTAATTTGTAACCAGAGGCTATAGCAGTGAAACAACAACAACACAACACAAGGGTATGAAATCTGGAATTAGGCAAGGTTCAAAGCCATCTCTGCTATCTCTTAGTGGGACAATTGATGAATTAATGAATCTCTCCACGCCTCAGTTTCCTTGTTTATCAAATGGTAAAATAATAGCACCCATTGTAGGGTACTGTTAGAAAATACAAATGAGAGAACATTCATGAAGAATTTTTTGTAATTGTACCTAACGTTTGCTGATCAGTCTCTCTAAATGAAGCTGGCTGCTCTATTCATTATGTGATTCAGATAAGAAGGCAACACAGGACATTATTACCCCCCAATTGATAGGAAAGAACCTTGAAATCTGGTTTATCAATGTGACTCAGTCAAGACAAACAATCTAGGAATAATACAAAAGCTGAACTTTGAGTTCCTAAATTATGATTTGTTATTCTTTCACCAGGTCATGATATCTCCCTCTTTGTATTCTCACTATTGTGCCTACTGTTATATATTACCCACCACAGCAGAATAAGACCTATTAAATAGGTAAATATTCAAATATGGGTTTTTTTGTTCACTTTACTGAGGTATAATTGAGAAATACAGTTGTAAGATATTTAAAGTGTACATTGTGATGAGTTGATACATTGTGAAAACCTTCCCACTATCTAGTTAATTAATACATTCATCACTTCATATATTTATATATGTATATTTTTATATAAGAAAAATATATGTAACGTATATTTATATTTTCTTTCTGTGAAAACACTAAGTTCAACTGTCTTAGAAAATTTCTGCTATATAATACAACACTAACAACTCTAATCACCATGTTTTATATCAGATCCTTAGACCTTATTCATTTTATAACTAAATGTTCATACACTTCTTATTTTCCCCACTCCCCAGCCCCTGAAACCACTTTCCTATTCTCTATTTCTGTGACTTTTCTTTTTTTTAATTTATTCATACATATATTTTTTTAGATTTCTCATTTGAGTGATACCATACAGTGTTTGTCTTTCTCTGTCTGGCTTATCTCACTCAGCATGATGCCCCAAATTCCATGTGTGATGTTGCACAGGCAGGATTTTCTTCTGTCTCGTGGCTGAATGATATTCCATCGTGTGTGTCTCTGTGTGTGTATATGTCTGTATCTCACATCTTCTTTATCAGCTCATCTATTGACGGCCACTTAGATTATTGCCATATATTTGCCATTGTGAAGAATGCTGTATGAACACAGATGTGCGGATGGCTCTTTGATATCCTGTTTTCATTCTCTTTGGATCAATATTCAGAAGTGGAAGTGTTAGATCATATGATGGTTCTATTTTTAATTTTTCTGAGCAAACTCCACGTCTCTTTCCATTTTCGCAGTGCCTATTTACATTCCCACCAACATTACATAAGAGTTCTCTTTTCTACACATTTTTTTCCAACACTAATTATCTCTTGTCTTTCTGATGATGCCATTCTAACAGGTGTGAGGTGATATCTCATTGTGGTTTTGATTTGTATTTCCCTGATAATTAGTGATACTGTGGATCTTTTCATGTACCTGTTGGCCATTTGTATGTCTTTGGGAAAATGTTAGCTTTCTGTGCCAATTTTTTAATTAGATTGTTTGGACTTTTATGCTATTGAGTAGTATGTGTTCTTTCATATCTTATTAATCACAAATTGCAATTCATGTAGATCATAAAGTCACACCAAGAGTGTGATTTTTGTATTTCAGATTCTAGTAGAAGACTTAGAGGTACTTGAAAAGAAATCTTGTTGATCTTAAGACTTGATAAAGTTTGTGAAATGAAACTAACTAGCTCTTATAGACGTGTCTGATATTGCTAAGGGTCTTCAGTAATGAAGACCATTCACTCTAGACTTGTCAGTTAGTAACATTTATCTTAGGATTACTATTAGAATTATAAATTTCTCTTCTATAAACTTTCTCTTTTTTATGAACTAATACTTGTGCAGCAGATAGATCTATTATCCACTCTAACTATTATATTGTACTTAAATTAAATGGCATTCTATGTCGTCCAAACAAAACATTTTAAGAACATTGTAATAATGGGGATTTTTAAGCAACTATCTCAAATTTCACTTGTTCTGCTGAACTTGATCTGGAAACTTTGAAAGAAGACCACATAAGTTGTCAGCATTCCAAGATATTAAAAAGAATTTTGACTCCAAATAGTGCTATGATTTGAAATCTTTCAACATAGCTGAACTTTAGATCTGTCTTATGTGGAATGTGTATGCTACACAGAAGATGTCTAAGAATCTTCAAAGTTCTAAAATTTAAAATTATAGATATATGTTTGACTCCAGTCTAAGTCAAGTCCCCAGGTTTTTTTTCTTGAGTGGTTGGTTGGTGTGTTGGTGTGTGTGTGTGTGTGTGTGTGTGTGTGTGTGTGTGTGTGTATGTGTGTGTGTGTGTGTTTCTCTTTGTTTGTTTTGGTCAATATACCAAATATGTGTTTTCAAATACATGAAACAATCTTTTTTTTGATGCATACAAACAGGAAATCTACTAAAATCAGAACTACAGTTTGTCTTAAAAACTAATGAGAAGACTGACAAAATTGTACCATTAATTAGACCCACAACACCAATTAATTGGAATGGAGTACTAGCTTTCCTGCTATAGAAAGAATATATCTTTGCCAGGTTAATGCTAGACCCACTTTACTCATTAACATTAACGTTTTTGTCCCTGCATTAATATGAGCATGAGTCTCCAATTCTGAGCAAACCATAAGCTTTGCTTTCTCATTTTCTTTTATCCTAAGAAAAGGAAACAGATCCATCATGATATATACTGTCATAATATTGAATTTCAGGGATGTAGACATTTTTTACATATTAAAATGTAGGTGTAGGGAACGTACCAGTAGAGTTACAGTGCTAGTTTGGAGCTGTAGAATATCAAATAAAATTATTTCCCTAAATCAATTAAGTGAAATAATAGTTTAAAAAAAAAGGGGGGCATCTGGATGGCTCAATTGGTTGAGCATCTGACTCTTGATTTTGCCTCAGATCATGATCCTACAGTCATGGGACAGGACCCCACATCAGACTACACACTGGAGGTTGCAACCTCCTTAATATTCTCTCTCCTCTCTCCTCTCTCCTCTCTCTCTCTCTCTCTCTCTCTCTCTCTCTCTCTCTCCCCCTCTCCCTCTCCCTCTCTCTCTCCCTCTCCCTCTGTCCTTCTCCCACTCACATGCTAGCTCTCTCTCTCTCTCAAATAAAAATTAAAAAAAAATTTAAAAATAGTTGTAAAATAGTAATACAGTTGTCTTCTAATAATATGACAGGCTAGATGATCAGAGAAGTCCTGTTTTAATAAAACACCTAGATTTGGGGAATGGAAGTGACAGCATAAATTATTAATGTGTTGCTGGGCTCACACAAGAAATGGGCACCTTTATGGTCCCTCTCTACCAAACATGTAAAAAAGATCATAAATCTTAAACCAGATTCAAGAGGATATGATAGATTTAATCTAAGGGAAAATGCCTAAAGCAGTGCTGATTTCAGGGAAATAACTCTTTTTAAAAGAATTTTATTATTGAAGTATAGTTGATATACAATGTTATATTAGTTTCAAGTGGACAATATAGTGACTTGACAATTTTATACATTACTTAATGCTCACCATGGTAAATATAGTCACCATATCATGTTATTACAATATTACTGACAATATCCTCTGTGCTGTTATTTTTTAATTTTTAATTTCCATGGCTTATTTGTTTAATAACTGGAAGTTTGTACCTTTGAATTCCCTTCACCTATTTTGCTCTCCCCTCAACCCCCTTCCATCTGACAACCACTTGTTTGTTGTCTGTATCTGAGTCTGTTTTGTTATTTGTTTCTTTGTTCATTTGTTTTGTTTTTTTATACTTCGGGGAACTAACTCTTTGTCCTTCAGCAAGGTAGGGTAGTTGAACCCTAGGTGATGTATAGGTCAAAAGCAAACTACCCCAAAATGGACCACTTCAGCATGAAGACTATTTTGATTTATAAACAATCAATACGCAGCAGATTTAGGGAAAGCTCTTTACCTCCCCTTTAACTGCCTAAAAAGGATTTAGCTAGAAGATCCTCTCCAGGAAAAGAATTATCATTGTAGATAACTACATTATGATAGGAACTAGGTATGGTAGGAAGGAACCTACCAAGACCAGATTGTTCCAAGTCCTCTTATTTGTCCCATTGTTTATGAGTGGTTCAGGAAACATTAGTCTAACTTTTCATTCTACCTGATGATTGCATTCCTTCCCTTTGGAGTTCCAGACCCCTATTCCATTTTCCCGTAGTTCAGAGTAACACATATACCTCATTTGGACTGACTGTCTTTGGAATTTGATTGTCCTTTGGAATTTCCATGTTTATATAGATTCCCATATGCTATTACATTTGATTTTCTCTTGTTAATATGTCTCATGTCATTTTGATTCTTAGTCTTGCTAGAAGAGTCATGAAGGGGACAGGGATTCTTGCTCTGTGACAGTAGATCTCCTCAAAATATACTCAAGTGATACCAAGAAAATTGTACTGATTAACTTCCAGCAGAAGTAAAAACAGAGAAGGAAGGAGGAAGGAAGGAAGGATAAACATTAACCATTCTCTCTCTGCCCTTCCCCTGCTCCTTCTCTCTCTCAAAATAAATAAATAAATTTATTTTTTAATTTAAAATAAAAAGGGTACTTAATCTCATCTGCAAAGATTCTTTTTCCAAACAAAAACAAATGCACAGTTTCTGGAAATTAGAATGTGGACGTATCATTTGGGGACGGGTCCCCATTCTACCCACTGCAGTATCATTATATGCACATTTATCAAGAAAAGTAGTCTGAATCAGTTAAGAAAAAGAGATTATACATGCATTCATACTCATATTTTCCTTCATATGTCCAAGTTATCATATTGAGAGTTTTATTTTATTTTATTTTTTGAGTAGTTTATTGTCAAATTAGTTTCCATACAACACCCAGTGCTCTTCCCCACAAGTGCCCTCCTCCATCACCACCACCTCTTTCCCCCCCACCCCCTTCAACCCTTAGTTAGTTTTCAGTATCCAATAGTCTCTCAAGTTTTGCGTCCCTCTCTCTCCCCAACTCTCTTTTCCTCTTCCCCTCCCCCTCGTCCTCCATTAGGTTTCTCCTGTTCTCCTGTTAGACCTATGAGTGCAAACATATGGTATCTGTCCTTCTCTGCCTGACTTATTTCGCTTAGCATGACACCTTCGAGGTCCATCTACTTTCCTACAAATGGCCATATTTCATTCTTTCTCATTGCCATGTAGTACTCCATTGTGTATATATACCACATCTTCTTGATCCACTCATCAGGTGATGGGCATTTAGACTTTTTCCATGTTTTGGCTATTGTTGACAGTGCTGCTATGAACATTGGGGTACATGTGCACCTATGCACAGCACTTCTGTATCCCTTGG
>NC_043705.1:93922790-93955180 GCF_006229205.1 Suricata suricatta | reverse complement strand
ATTTTTGTGTATGGTGTAAGAGAGTGGTCTAGTTTCATTCTTCTGCATGTTGCTGTCCAGTTCTCCCAGCACCACCTGCTAAAGAGGCAGTCTTTTTTCCATCGGATACTCTTTCCTGCTTTGTGTAGTTTTATGAACAGGCTGTTTAAAATGTGAGATATAATGCAAAAGAGAAAGTAGAAGTTTAGTAAGTCCATGGTAGTTGTCACAGACACTGTTGTTGCATACCCAATTACCATTTTTACTTTCATTTTGCTCACAGAGCCTCAATCTTGTTCAGAGCAGCAATATGCCCTGCACAATAGATTGAATGGTAATTAGGGCAAGTCAGGTATGGCCATCCTTTTGTTGATATTTACTTTTCAGCCCCTTTTCCAAACCAGGATACCCAGTGACATAGTTATGACCAACAGAATGTAAGTGGCATATTGGTTTTCAATATCCCTCCCCCAAAAAAAGAAAGAAAGAAAAAGTTTTCTTCTCTGATTAAAGGAAAGTCTTTTACTTCTGGTTCCTTCTTCTGTGCTCAGATCACTGGTGTGAAGCTATGCAGAGCTGTGGCATCTGTAATGTGACTTAAACCTAAGCTCAAGGTAAAATCCAATGACAATAAAGCAGGACGTTGTTGCATAAATCCCATAATTGCCTTTTTCAAACTTCTTCAACATGAAATAATTAATGTCTACATTAGTAGAGCAAGTATTAGATTTTCTGTTCCTTGAAAACTAGAAATGTCTATGTAAATTTTTAGGTGATGATTTTTCCAGTGTTCATCATTTCTTCATATTCTTGTCTACATGAAATAGCAAATAGCATCATGGTCTTTGGTTACCCAAACTCACTTTTACAAAGTCAGAGACTAAAGGAAGCATTTGTGTTATTCAAGATTATTTTCAGTAGTTACCACTGTCTACCCACTAGAATGAGGGAAATGATTTGTTAGGGCCCTTTTTTAAACTTCTCACTCTCTTTTAAATAATTGAAAAACACTATCTTGTTATTGTTTTAATTGGGAAAAGAAAATGAAATCCATAGGATTTAATAAATGTTTTATTCTTTGTTTTTCTTCTTCTTATTCTTCTTATATTTTCTAAGAAACACAGTACTGCCATTTGATTTCTATCCCCCCTCTTTTTTTTTTGGATACATGAAACAATGCTTAAGAGCTGTCACATTATCATATATACCTGACATATTTTCCTAGGAAATACAATGCTGACAGAAACAATTGACACCTAACATCTGAAATATAAACCTCTCTTCAGATTATTGACTTATGACTCTGGGAAGAACAGCCTTTGATAGCGCTGACAATCACAACCTTGCTTTTTAAAAAGTATCTCTTTAAATGTCAGAACTTGCTCTGTAGAGATTTGGGAGGTTTACCTGGTGTTGATGTGTAGTTTGGACACAGAAGATTGTGCATCTCATGATCCACAAAGGACTTTTTCTGGTTTTAACTTTGCATTTATTGTTTTTACTAAAATTAATCAAAAAGATCTATGATTACATTTTTGGTCATTCTTTATTACTTCACAGTGTTACTAAAACTCATTACCATGCTATTTAAAGAGTTATGGTGAGTTTGATAATACCATTTTGTATTCCCAAGCAATTAGGTCTCTCCTGGAGACAGGGAACAGATTCACAGAGAGAAGTATCAAATTGATAATGACTAAATTACAATCAGTACAAATGCCAATGGACTCAATACTGATACTGTTTATTTAAATATTGCTTAAATTACCATCAACTTTGTAGAACATTTAAAATGTGTAACAGCTATGTGATCTGGTATCAAGAATTTAAAAATTAACAGCTTTGTAGAATTTCAAAAAGAGGCCTATTAGGTCTAATAAGCAATACATTTCATATATAATAAATTCACATGTGATACAGTTCAATATATATTCCAAGTGTCCCAATAAATGACTCTTTGCACTTATACACATTTACCTATGTATGTATAAATATAAAATTACAAATGTATTTTAAGTATATCCCATCATTTCTCAGAGCTTATAACCTTGAAATCCTGGAATTAAATATAGGATAGGTATCATGTAAATGACATTGTGCATGTTTAAATGAAGGGATTTTATCTATTTAAGAAGAGAAATTTTCTTACTCTATTTATTTACAGGATTCTTCTCCTTGGAGAGTACTCCCAAACTAAGAAACAGTGTTTAAATTCTGTTATTGCAACAAAGCTATTTTCAATATTGAATACATACACATACACACACACAGTCACATACAATAATCTATGAACTGACAAACTACAAACATCTAGATAGAAAGTCCAAAATAGGCTTTGGAATTCAAATTCTACTTCTTTATTCAGTAATTGCATCTTCTAATATGCACACACACACACACACACACACACACACACACAGAGTATTCAGAAAAATTATTGACATTCCTGAGCTCCAGGTTCTTCGTGAGTGATATATAAGATATTTATATTACCTCTATCCATTAGGAATCCTTCAGGTTTAAGTGAATATTCAGATGCAACTCAATTCAGAATCTATGCTATGTCCCATGATCCAGCCTTCATCCCAACCTCCTCAGGGCAAGCTCCCTTCTTCTGCCTAGCTTTAAGAGAGTTCCCCATTGTTTCTGGGATAGCAAACTTTCAGGCTCTCCTGTGACAAGAAAAGAGGAGCAGTCTTGGTTGAATATCCCATCTGAAATTATATCCCCCTCACCGTGATTCGGTCATAAACTCATTCTCAAGACAATTTATATAGCCGTGTGTTTAACCTGATGTAAAGGCAACTCCAGAAGAAGCACTTGGGGAAAATGGATATTACTCTGAAGAAACTCTGAAGAGTTGTTAGAAGAAAGGCTATTAATAGATGCTGGACAGAAAAACAAAAAATGTTTACTATAATTACCTAGACTGGTTCTTGGGAGGCTTAAGTATACTAAGTTAATGAAATGCCTACATGTTGCCCAGGAATGGTAAGCATAATCAAGTTAATAATTTTAAACAATATTTTGATACTGTTTATGATTTCTGATGTCATTTTATATCTTTGATCATACTCAGCACTCACAACCTAAAATTATTTTTGAGTTATCTTTAGAGGTTATTTGTTTCTAAGTATTTGTAGCTCAGAGAGGCTATGCTACCAGCCCAAGATCATGCAGCTAATTGGCAGGAGGGCCTAGATACACCAAGTATTGCTTCTCTGTCAGACCATAGGTGTCTAGTCAGGCATGATGGATGTAATAACATTTGTTTTGTCTTGGTGATTTGTAAACCATTTACTACCTATTTCATATCTGTGAGATTTTTTTAAAAATGGACTAAAGGGATTATTTGGACATTTTCTTTCATATAAGGCAAAACTGTTTATCTCAATTTAGCAGCTCCTCCTTATTTAATCTATAAATTGCATTTAACTTGTGCTTACTCCTCTTCTGGATGAGGAGCAAGATGTGACACAAATAAAAAGCTGTGTTTGCTAAGCCTTATTTAATGGTGTTTGGTAGAAAGGAAGTCCAGTACAGTTGAAATGAGAAAATATGAAACAGAATTTCAGAAGCAGTAAATTAGAATGGGTAAGCATAGGTAAGAGTAAGGGTAAAGATCAAAAGTCCTAAGTATTTATAAAATCTTTTTAATCAGTAATCCAGTAGGAATTCCATTAAATATAATGCCAGAGAATCTAAAGAAATATCTACCTAGATTTCACCTTTTAAATTCAAAGATGACTAGAAAAAGGTAAGAAGTTTCTTCCTAACTTTGCCATCTGACTCAGAGACTTAATATCGGTCTAAATCAGAACACAGGCATCTGTGCCTCTGTCCGATTCTATAAAGCATAGCTGTGGTTTTCGAAAGCTGGAATTCATCTCAACCCAGCATTCATACATTCCTTTTGAAACACAATCAAGAGGACAGAAAGCCTCTCAAGGACATGTAGGCTAAGGATACAGACTGAGTGTGGCACATGGCTTCTGAGGAGCATTAGGTCCTGGGCACAAAATTAGACAGGCAAATTCTAGTAACAGTGTATGTTTCTGGCATCTTGCTGATTATAGGACCAGGGAGTAGTGATAAGAGAACCTTTCGCCTTAATATGGTATAAATGTATTAGACGTTTTGGCATGTCAAATTACCCTCCAAATGTAGATCTGTAAAATGCGTTAAAAATTGTCTAAGTGAAACTGTTAGCAAAACTTGGGGCAAATCCACTGTATTTGCTGATGAATGGGAAGGTTGGGCAATTTTACCTTGTTTGTCTCTTCCTTCTTTAGCAACCTGTATCCCCACTGCTTTAATATCAAATTTCTTTTATCCTGATATAGTTTCTACCCTGGAAGATCTCATCTAGTCCAGTTCCATGACTAGATAATGACTCCCAACTCTTAGTTGGAAGTTAATTCCTATACTAGCTTCTGACATAAATTCCAAACTGTTATATCTGGCTGGCTCTTTAACATTTCTACTTGAAGGCATAATACATACTTGAAATGTAACATATACAAAAGCAAGTATCTCTTCTTTCTTTCTAGTTACTCCAATTGACAAAATAGGTTTTGTCTGATGTTAAGAAAACTGTACTAGTTTCCTTTGGTTTGGGTTTACTCTATGTATTTTTCCAATCTTTTGTGTTAAGTATAACAGTCAGAAAATGCTGATAAGCATATATTTCAATAAATTGTCACACAGTGACTACTCATGTGTCCACCATGTTAAACAAAAGATAGGATGTTGCCAGTGTTCTGGAATCTGTCATCTTAGTTATGGTCCCCTTCTTTTCTAAAGGTAGACAACGTCAACTTCTAACTCTAGTTTAGTTCACTTACTGTTCATCTTTATATAAATGGAATTATATGCGTGTTGCTCTTTTGTGTATATCTGTGTGTGTGTGTCTCACTTATTTGCTCAATATTATTTTTATGTGACTTATTCATGTTGTTGCGTATAAAAATATTTCAGTTATTTTCCTTGTGGTATACTTTAAAATGTGAGCATTGTGTGAACCCACTACTTATCAATTTTAGTGCAGATGGCCATTTGAGTTTCCTCTAGCTTTTGCTTTTTTCAAAGAGAACTGAATACCTCTATCTGTCTGTCTATTTATCTATAATCTATCTATCTATCTTTCTATCTATCTTATGAATATTCTTGTTAAATATCTTTTGGGCTCATGTAAATATATGTCAGTTAGACAGGTACTGGGTCATAGGATATTTATTTGTTAAACTTTAGAAAAATATCAAACAATTTTCAAAAGGGCCTCTCTCCATGTACTATAGTATGAATGGTAGGAGTTCCAGGTGTTTCATATCTCCAACACTATGTTTTATGACTTCTTGTTTTACTCTTATAGGTATTAGGTGACATTCTATTTTTATTTTAAGTTAAAATTCCCTAATTGGTAATGAGGCTTAAGTACATTTGTATATGTTTATTATCCTTTTTCTGTGTGTGAAGTATCATACAAATCACTTGATTTTTTTTCTTTTAGATTGTATCCCTTTTTTTTTTTAAATGCTGACACATTATCAGTTTTACGTTATGGGTATATTCTCCCATTATGTAGTTTATCTTTATCCTTTTGATCATATCTTCTGACAAATACAAGTCTTAATGTAATGTAGTTTAATTTATCAATATTTTGCTTATAGTTAGTGCTTACCATTTAGTAACTCTTTCCCTACTGTTTAAGACCATAATATTCTTTGAATATTATTGTTTGAAACCATATTTTTGTGCCTTACTTTCTTTAAATTTTATTTCTTTTTGAGAGACAGTCAGAGAGAGAGTGAGTGAGTATGTGCATGTGCTTAAGTGGGAAAGGGGCAGAGAGAGAGGGAGGGAGAGAATTCCAAGCAGGCTTTGTGCTCCAGGAGCATTGTGGAGTGGTCCAGTGGGGCATGGAGCCCAACAGTGGGACTCAATCCTGAGGACTATGAGATCATGACCTGAGCCCAAATCAAGAGTAGGACACGTAACAAACTGAGCCACCTAAGCTCTCCATGCCTTTCAAATATAGGTTTACAATCCACTTGAAATTTATCACTGGGTATAGAGTGAAGCAGGAGTCAAATTTCATTTTGTATTTCCATACAAAGATATAATCAAAACACCATTTATGGAAATAGCCATCTTTTCCTCCATATTCTGCAATGTCACCTTCATCATAAACCAAGTGTCCCTAAAGAGGTAGATCTTTTCAGAGCACCTGGGTAGCTCATTTGATTAAGCACTGGACTTCTGCTCGGTCATGAATGACTCAGTTCATGGGTTCGAGTCCCATGTTGGGCTCTGCACTGACAGCTCAGAGCCTGGAGACTGCTTTGGATTTTGGGTCTCCCTCTCACTCTTCCCCTTCTCAGCTCTCTCTCACACACACACACACACACTCTCTTTGTCTCTCAAAAATAAATTAACATTAAAAAAGATGTAGATTGTTTTTAAATACTCTAATAATGTTCCATTGGCCTAGATGAAAATTAAACAAATATCAAACTTTTTTAGCTGTAGTAGCTTTTTGATGAGTTTTAATATGAATTAGAGTAGCTTTTTCCTCCTTCTTGCCTTGCTCAAGGCTGTCTTGGCTATTGGCTCTTTGTATTTTACATAAATTTTAGATTTAGCTTGAAAAGTTTTACATACACATACACACTCAAACACATACACACACACACACACACACACACACACACAGAAAGATTGGGATTTCTTCGAATCTAAATATTAAACTGTTATTATCATTTCAATATGAAATTGTTTTTTAATGTATGAGCATATTATTTTTCTCCACTTATTTTCTTTTGGTCTATCCTAGCTCACAACATTTTAGGGTCTTATCTGCCTTATATATCACTTGTGCATTATCTTAGGTTGTTAATATCTTTGACACTGTTTTAAATTCTTATTTTCCAGTGTACTTGGCAAATTATAGTTTGTGTGTGTGTGTGTGTGTGTGTGTGTGTGTGTGTGTGTGTGTGTGTACATATGCTAATAGGGGAAAAGACATGTTTAAAATGGATACATGCACTGGGATTTTTCAGTTTTAATTTTTTTCTACCTTAGCCAAATGACTGAGATTGCTAGTTTTCATTCGATTACCATTAGAATGAGGGTAAAATTCAAATTTCCCACCTGGTCTACCCTCACTAAAAACTCTGGAAACTAACTTAAAGGACGCCAGTTGAACACTTTTAACCTTCTTAGGTATATATACAAGCTGGAGCTATAAATTCATTGATAACTTCACCTGTGATGAGCATGTGATTTAATAAGCAGAACACCAGGCAATTAACACTTACTTATATGTCATTGTATTCCTTTCCTAGGGATACTGACCATAGTAAAGTGCCATTAACTAGGTGGCTTTATACAACAGAAATTTGTTTTCATAGTTGTCAAGTGTTCATTCTTTTTGAAGTTTTTGAGAGAGAAGCTATTCCATGCTTCTCTTCTAGTTTCTGTTGTTTCTTGAAAGCCTTGGTATTCCCTGCCTTGTAGCTATATAATATACAGTAAAACCTTGGTTTGTGAGCAGAATTTGTTCTGGAAAAATTCTTGTAATCCAAAGCACTTGTATATCAAAGTGAATTTCCCCATAAGAAATAATGGAAACACAGATGATTCATTCTACAGCCCAAAAATATTCATATAAAAATGATTACAATACTGAAACATAACATAAAATAATGAGAATACAAAATATAAAGAAAAATAAACAAATTAACCTGTACTAACCTTTGAAAACCTTCATGGCTGGTGTGAAGGAGACAAGAGAGAGGATGGTTATTGTGTAGGATGACTTTCACTATCACTAACGAGTATTGACTACAGTACAGTATTATTAGTCTCTTATCATAGACTGTGTTTAATGTAACTGACATTAAGGCAGCAGAGGAAAGGGTCTATGTCTTCAGGCAGCCTGACTTAGAATGAAGGATAACATTCCTAAGCTTACTATTGTATGGGACAGCAAAGGAGACTCCATAGGTGCTTTGAAGTGACAAAAAATACTCTAGTGTAAGTTGTGGGCACTTTCCACAGTGTTCTGAAAGATCACTGATTTCTGCCAAACACCGTGGCCTAAGACAGAGCATCTGAGCATAGGAAATAATCACCCATGATCCTGCAGTGAGAGAGACAACCATTGGTTCAGTTGTGATCATGTGACATTCAGTGTCACGTATTACTCGTATTGCAAGACATCGCTCATTTATCAAGTTAAAATTTATTAGAAATGTTTACTCTTCTTGAGGTACACTTGCAGAATAAGTTACTCACAATCCAAGGTTTTACTCTAATTCTAATCTCTGCCTCTATCTTCAGCCGGATTTTAATATAGCCTTCCTTTCTCTCTTTTTGTCCCAAATCTCCCTTTCTTTTCTCTTATAAAGATACCAATCACTGGATTTAGTTCCTGCCAAATCCAGGGTAATTTTATCTCCAGACCTTTCATTCTATCAACAAAGACTGTATTTCCAAATAGGGTCATATTCACAGGTAGTAAGGCTTAAGACTTTGATATGTGTCTTTGAGAACACTATACCAGCCTCTACAGTCATTAAATAAGTAAAACTTATTATATGCAATACTTTGAAAATAAATTTAAGTAGTGAACTTGAAATATTTTATTAAATTTATTTTATAAAAATGATCTAACAAATTGGTGATTATATCAATATAGAATTATCAAAAATAAGTGTTATTTGTATGTGCAAGCAATTATTTAACATTTTTTCAAATCAGTATTAAGTATCCATTAAGGATTTAATTTTTGATATTCAGTATTTTGGCTTTTGCTTCATAGTCTAAAGAAGAATCCCTTTTGCTAAATAGTATTAGTACTAATCCCTTTTTATATGAAAGGGCTTTTGGAAATAGTTTATTGGTGATTGAAAAATAAAGTTTTGTTTTCTTTACCCTCATCCTTCTTTATCTTAGATATGACCTTTATGGGTTTCTTCCCCATTATTTAAGGTCAACTGTCTTTTTTATTTATTTCTTCTCCATTTTATGATATATTCTATTTTAGTATTTTTCTGTCAAGTTTGTATTTAAATTCCAATTAGTTAACATACAATGTAATATTAAAAACAGGTGTAGAATTTAGTGATTCAACACTTACTTTCAACACTGGGTACTCATCATAACAAGTGTCCTTCTTAATCTTCATCACCTGTTTAACCCATCCTCTATGCAGCTCCCTTCTGGTAACCATCAGTTTCTTCTCTATAGTTATAAGTCTGGGGGTGCCTGGGAGGCTCACTAAATTAAGCATCTGACTTCAGCTCAGGGCTTAATCTTGCAGTTCAAGTGTTCGAGCCCCTCATGGGGCTCTGGGCTGACAGCTCAGAGCCTGGAAACTGCTTTGGATTCTGTATCTCCCTCTCCCTCTGCCACTCCTCAACTCATGCACACTCTCTCATTCTCTCTTTCAAAAATAAATAAACATGTAAAAAAATTAGTCTTATTCTTGATTTGCCTCTCTTCCCCCACCCATGTTTATTTGTTTTATTTATTAAATTCCACATATGAATGAAATCATATGCTATTTGCCTTTCTTTAATAGACTTATTTCACTTAGCATAATATTATCTACCTTCATCCATGGCATTGCAAATGATAAGATTTTATTCTTTTTTTTATGACTAATATTCCCTGTGTGTGTGTATCACATCTTTTTTATTTTTTTAATGTTTTTATTTATTTTTGAGAGAAAGCGAGAGAGAGCGTGAGCAGGGGAGGGTCAGAGAGAGAGAGAGAGAGGGTCAGAGAGAGAGAGCAGGGGAGGGTCAGAGAGAGAGAGAGACACAGAATCTTGAATACAGGCTCCAGGCTCTGAACTAGCTGTCAGCACAGAGACCAATGCAGGGCTCGAACCCACGAACTGTGAGATCATGACCTGAGCTGAAGTTGGACACTTAACCGACTGAGCCACCCAGGCACCCCACATCTTCTTTACCATTCATTAGTCGATGGACATTTGGGCTCTTTCTGTAATTTGGCTATTGTTCATAATGCTTCTATAAATACTAGGGTGCATATAACCCTTTTAATTAGTATTTTTGTGTCTTTTTGGTAAATACTTGGTAGTGCAATTGCTGAATAATAGAAACTTCTATTTTTAACTTTCTGAGAAAACTCCATACTGTTTTTTTTTTCCTTTTCAAAATTTTAAATTCTAGTTAGCTAACATACAGTGGAGTATTGGTTTCAGGAGTAAAGTCAGTGATTCATCACTTACATACAACACCCAGCACTCATCATAACAAGTGCCCTCCTTAATACCCATCACCCATCCAGCCCATCCCCCCACCTCCCTCCATCAACCCTAGGTTTTGTCTCTTTTGTTAAGAATCCTTTATGGTTTATTTTATCTCTTTTTTCCCCTCTCCCATATGTTTATCTGTTTTGTTTCTTAAATTCCACACAGAAGTGAAATTATATGGTACTGTATTTGTCTTTCTCTGACTGACTTGTTTTGCTTAGCATAATACACTCTAGCTCCATCCACAGTGTTGTAAATGCAAGATTTCATTCTTTTCAATCGCTGAATAGTATTCCACTGTGTGTGTGTGTGTGTGTGTGTGTGTGTGTGTGTGTGTGTGTACCACATCTTCTTTAACGTATCAGTCGATGGACATTGGGCTCTTTCAATAGTTCGGTTATTGTCAATAATACTGCTGTAAACATCAGGGTGCAGGAATTACTTTGAATCTGTATTTTTGTATCCTTTGGGGAAATACCTAGTAGTGCAATTTTTGGATCATAGGGCAGTTTTTTGAGGATCCTCCATACTGTTTTACAGAGTGGCTGCACCAGTTCGCATTCCACCAATAGTGTAAGAGGGTTACCCTTTCTCTACATCACCACCAATACCTGTTGTTATTTGTAATGTTAATTTTAGGCATGCTGACAAGTGTGAGGTGATATTTCATTGTAGTTTTTATCTGCATTTCCCTGAGGATAAGTGATGTTGATCATCTTGTCATATGTCTGTTAGCCATCTGGATATCTTTTTTAGAAAAATGTTAATTCATGACATCTACCCATTTCTTAACTGGATTATTTGTTTTTTGGGTGTTCAGTTTGATAAGTTCTTTATATATTTTGGATACTAACTCTTTATCAGGTATGTAATTTGCAAAAATATCTTTACCCATTCCATAGATTGCCTTCTAGTTTTATTGATTGTTTCCTTTGCCATGCAGGTTTTTATTTTGATGAAGTCCCAAAGTTTACTTTGGCTTTTGTTTCCCTTTCAATAGGAGTTGCTACAGCTGTTGTCAAAGAGGTTCTCCTCTAGGATTTTAATGGTTTCCTATCTCACTTTTAGATATTTCATACATTTTAGTTTATTTTTGTGTATGTGTAAGAAAGTGGTCCAGTTTCATTCTCTTGCAAGTTGCTGTCCAGGTGTCCTAACACCATTTGTTGAGAAGACTCTTTTTTTTCTATTGGATATTCTTTCCTGCTTTGTCAAAGATTAATTGACCATATAGTTGTGGTTTCATTTCTGGGTTTTCTATTCTATTCTACTGACCTATGTGTCTATTTTTGTGCCAGAACTATATTATCTTGATGACTACAGCTTTGTAATACAGTTTGAAGCATAGAATTGTGATGCCTCCAGGTTTGCTTTTCTTTTTCAAGATAGCTTTGGCTTTTTAAAGTCTTTTGTTGTTGTATACAAATTTTAGGATTGATATTTTTAGCTCTGTGAAAAATACTGTTGGTATTTTGATAAGGATTGCATTAAATATGTAGATTACTTTGGGTAATACAGGTATTTTAACAATACATGTTCTTTCGATCCATGCACATGGATGTTTTCCGATTTTTCTGTGCCATTTTCAATTTCTTTCGTAAGTGTTTTATAGGTTTCAGAGTACATATCTTTTACATCTTTGGTTAGATATATTCCTAGGTATCTTATGGTTTTTGATACAATTGTAAACGGAATTGAGTCCTAGATTTATCTTTCTGCTACTTCTTTATTGATGTGTAGAAATAGTAACAGATTTTTGTGTCTTTATTTTGTATCCTATGACTTAGCTGAATCCATTCTAACAATTTTTTGTTGGTGTCCTTCAGGTTTTCTAAATAGAAGATCATGCCATCTGCAAATAGTTAAAAGTTTGACTTCTTCATTGTCAATTTTATGCCTTTTATTTCTTTGTGTTGTCTGATTTCTGTGGCCAGGGCTTTCAGTATTATGTTAAATAACAGTGGTTAAAAGTGGACATCCCTGTTTAATTTCTGACCTTATAGGAAAAGTTCTGTTTTTCCCCATTGAGGATGATAATAGCTGTGGGTTTTTCATATATGGTTTTAATTATGTTGAGGTATATTCTCACTAACCCTTCATTGTTGAGTTTTTTTTGTTTTGTTTTGTTTTGTTTTTGTCATGAATGCATGGATATTGGACTTTGTCAAATGCTTTTTTTGCATCTATCAAAAGGATTATATGGTTGTTATCCTTTCCTTTATTAATGTGGTATATCATGTTGATCTATTTGTTAATATTGAACCACCCCTGTAGCACAAGAATAAATCTCATTTGATTATGGTGAATGATTCTTGTAATGTATTGTTGGGTTTGATTTGCTAGTATTGAAAAATTTTACATCCATGTTCATCAGGGATATTGCCCTGTAGTTCTGTTTATTAGTGTGGTCTTTATCTGGTTTTGGCAACAGGGTAATACTGACCTCATAGAAGGAGTTTGGAAGTTTTCCTTCCATTTCTGTTTTTTTTTTTTTTTAATAGTTTAAGAAGAATAGATATTAACCCTTATTTAAATGTTTGGTAGAATTCCCCTGTGAAGTTTTCTTGTCCTGGACTTTTGTTTGTTGGGAGATTTTCTATTACTGATTGTTCCTTTGCTGGTTATCAGTCATTTCAACTTTTTAATATTTTACCTGTTGCAGTTTTGCTGGTTTATTTGCTTCTAGGAATTGATCCATTTCTTCCAGGTTGTCCAACTTGTTGTCATATTCTCTTTCATCATGTTCTTTTACAATCGTTTCTATTTCTTTCATGTTTGTTGTTATCTCTCCTCTCTCATTTGTGATTTTTTTCTTTAGGTCCTTTCTTTTTTCTTTTTGCTAAGCCTGGCTCAGGGTTTATTAATTTTATCAATTGTTTCAAAGAACTAGCTTCTGGTTTCATTGATCTGTTTTATTGATTTGTTTTTGGTTTTCCTATAGCAGTTATTTCTGCTCTAATATTTATTATGTTCCTTCTGCTGGTGTTAGGCTTAATTTATTGTTCTCTTTCTAGCTCAAAGGTTGGTTATTTATTTCAGATTTTTCTTCTTGAGGTAGGCTTATATTGCTATCCACTTTCTTCTTAGGACTGCTTTTGCTGCATCTCAAAGGTTTTGGACTATTGTGTTTTCATTTTCATTTATTTCCATGTATTTTTTAAATTTCTTCTTTGATCTCCTGATTGACCCACTCATTATTTAGTAATATGTTGTTCAATCTCCATGCATTTGTGTTCTTTTCAATTTCTTTCTAGTAGTTAACTTCAAGTTTCATAGAACTTGGTCAGAAAATATGCATGGCACGATAACAATATTTTTGTACTTGTTGAGGCCTGATTTGTGACCTAGTGTGTAATTTATTCTGGAGACTGTCCCATGTGCATGTGAAAAGAATGTGTATTCTAGTGTTTTAGCATAGAATGTTCTGGATATGTCTGTTAAGTACATCTGGTCCAGTGTGTTATTTAACACCATTATTTCCTTGTTGATTTTCTGTTTAGATGTTCTGCCCATTGATTTAAATTGGGTGTTAAAGTCCCCTACTATTGTTGTGTTGTTATTAATTAGTTCCTTTATGTGTGTTGTTAATTGTTTTATATATTTGGGTACTTTTGAGTTGGGAGAGCAAACATTTACAATTATTAAATCTTCTTGTTGAATTGTCTCCTTTATTATGATATAGTACCCTACACCATCTTCTTACAGTTTTTCGTTTGAAATATACTTTGTCTCATATAAGTATTTCTACTTTTGATTTCTTTTAACATTCATTTGCATGGTGAATATTTCTCCCTCCCCTCACTTTCAATCTGCAGGTGTCTTTAAGTCTAAAATAAATTTCATATAGGCAGCATAAAATTGGGTCCTTTTTTTAAATCATTTCGGACACCCTGTTTTTTATTGGAGTGTTTAGTCCATTTTCATTCAGAGTAATTACTGACAGATATGGATTTAGTGTCATTGCATTACTTGTTTTGTTGGTGTTTCTGGAAATTTTTTTGTTCCTTTCTTGTTTTTGTAACTTTTGGTCTTTCCTTTCCACTCAAAGAGTCTCTCTTAATATTTCTTGCAGGGCAGGTTTAGTGTCAAAAACTCCTTTAGTTTTTGTTTATCTGGGAAGCTCTCTATCTCTCCAATTCTTAATGATAACCTTGCTGGATAGAATATTCTTGGCTGCAGATATTTCCCATTCAGCATTTTGAATATACCAGACCACTCCCTTCTGGCTTGCTGAATTCATGCTGAAAGATCTACAGCTAGTTTTATGGGTCTTCCATTATAAATTAGAGACTATTCTGTCTTATTAAAAAATATTTTGATGGTTATTTATTTTTGAGAGAGAAAGAGAAACAGAGAGAGAGAGAGCCAGAGTATGAGCAGGAGAGGGGCAGAGAGATAGGGAGACACAGAATCCCAAGCAGATTCCAGGCTCTGAGCTGTCAGCAAAGAGTCCAATATGGGGCTGAAACCTATGAACCGCAAGATCATGACCAGAGCCAAAGTCAGATGCCTAACCAACTGAGCCGCCCAGTCTCCTCTGTCTTGCTGCTTTTAAGATTTTTTTCTTGGGGCATCTGTGTGACTGTTGGATGTCTGTTTCCTTCTGCAGATTAGGGAAGTTTCAGCTATGATTTCCTCAAATAAATTTTCTGCCCCCTTTTCTCTCTCTTATTCTTCAGGGACTCCTATCATGTGTATGTTATTACATTTGGTGTAGTCACTGAGTTCCCTGAGTCTCTTCCCATGTTTCGTATTCTTATGATTGCTCCTCTATATGCACCAGGCATGTTACTTATATCTGTTTTGCTCAGATCTCTGACTATGACTGTATCGTGCTCTTTCATTTGGGATGAATTCTTCCATCTTGTCATTTTGTCTAAGTCTCTGTCTTATTCTGTGTGTTAGGAAAGCCTGTTATGTTTCCTGGTCCTGAAATTAATGACTTCATGAAGAAGAGGTCATATAGTGTCCAGGGCCTAGTGGTTCAGGGAGTGTCTCTGGTGTGTGCTGTGTGCACTCTGCTATTGTGTTTTGGCTTCTCTGTCCTTCAGGCCAGTCATCTGCACAGGCTCTCCTTGCCTGCAGTTACCATTGGTCCATGGCCAAAATGTAGTGAGTTTTAACTAGGTGGGCTCTGGTCTGCTTGTTAAATAATACTGGATATTATTTCCACTAGCACTGGAGCTCTCAGAACTGTCTAGTCAGGAGACATGGTGTGGAAAGGAGATTTTGCTGGTCTTTCTGGGGAATAGGCCTGCTGTGTGGGGACTGAAGCAAACTTGATCAAGAAGGGCAGTACGGGCAGAGCATAGGGGTTTCAGGACTTCATGTAAGCAGGTTAGGCAGCCAGCATCCACTCTGTGTTGCTTCTCACAGGCAGCTCTGTGTCTATGCTGAGGAGCAGGAAGGGAAATGTACCAGTCATTCCCTTTGTCCCCAGAGAGGGGTCCTCATGCCCAGTGCTCTCAGAGAAGCACTACAAGAAGAGCAAATTATCCCCCCCCCCATGTCTCCCAGGTGTTTTTCAGATTGGTATTTTCACATTGTCTGCCTCTGGGTTGTTTTCATGCCTTCTCTCCAGGAGCAGTGCTGTGCCCTCCTGGCCTATCCCAGCCAGGCCTGCTGACTTTTGAAACTCCAGGATTTTGGAACATGGTATGTGTGGGGTCAGCTCTGGTCTTCTGGGGGAGGGTCTTGCCACACTGGGACAGATGCAGGTTTGACCTAGAAGGGCAGTTGTACCAGAGCACAGAGGTGTAAGACTTCGAGCAAGCAAGCTGGGCAGCCAAGTGTCAGGACCAAGCTGCCCTGCGCTGGTGGTTCTGCATTTATGCCAAGGAATGGCAGATGGAAGAGACACCCATGGGCTGCTTTGTCTCTGGAGAGCTATCTCCCTGAACTCTGCCTCTCAGTGATGTGCTCCAAAAAGAGCAAATAATCCTCCACACTGTGTGTCCCAGATGAGCCTCAGATCCTGTAGCCTGGATCCTATAGCTGGAGTTGCTTGCCTGCCTTCTCCCCAGGAGGAGGGCTGTGCCCTCAGGGCTCTATTTCCAGCAAAACCCTTTAAAACCCCAGTCTTCTTCATGGAGCCTCCTCTCTCCCTCTAGTTGTGCAGTTTTTTGAGTCAGTCCTCAGGTTGATTTCTGAGGTATTCAAAATGATTTGGTGGTAGTCTAGTTGTGTTCAAGGGACAAGTCTAGCCTAGGACCCTCCACTACACCAACCATCTTAGCTCCCTCACCTCTATTTGACTATAACATCAACAAAAGTTTTTGCAGGACTTCCCCAGGCAAAATTGAAAAGGCCCTGAAATTATCTATTTTATTCCTTTCCCGTAAGTAGAGTATTTCAGAACTCTGTTCATTCTCAAAACCTCCACACAACTCTTCAGTTATGATCTACTATTGGATAAAACATTCATATTTATAAATGACTGATTTATTTTAATGTTTTAGAATTTTATGATATTTCTATTTTCACAGATTATTGGAAAAGTAAGTTAAATAAAACAATACTTGACTTGAAGAATTTTAGTACTTAATAACAAGGAAGAGTGCTTTTGAGTGATCAGATAACTTAAAAATATACAGAAAGTAGCAGTATTTTAAATAACCAATTCCATTTAGGTGAAAGTTTCCAAAATGACTAACCAAAATTAATAAAAGGGAAACTCAAAGATGAAGAAGAATCACCAAGACACATTTGTGGTAGAACTTAGAACTAACTCCTTGTCAATCACTTAGCACAGGTTTATCTTCTGTTTCCTCCAAACATGCTCTTCACCTCTTCTTCTGAAAGCCTTTAAGTAACATAGATTGGTAATAAGACTGAGGGAAATAATTTGGTCAGTGAAAACTTGGGCTATTTTGGTGTCCTCTTGGCATTAACCTTAACTTAGAAATCATGCTATGGCCCAAAGTAATTTAAAGAAACTGTAATAAAACTTTGATACTTTCCAAAGTTACAGTAATTATCTAAATCCTGTCCTAAAAATCCCACTCCATCCTAATATAGTATGACAGTTATCCCAATGAAAAAGAAGAAAACAAAAACAAAAACAGAGAAAGGTGTTATAGCAGGTATATATAGCAGGAATAGCTGCGATATATATATAATGGAGGTCTTATTTGCTACATACTGGAAATTCCTTTATTATTTTAAATGTAAATATGCTATGAACAGATAGAGTCAAAAAAGGCATTTGTATTTTTCCTACATATAACCTTAATTATAGAGAGTATTGATCTGGTTCAAGATCTGAAAACATGTTATGCAATGAAAATATTCATATTAAATGACTAGCAAGAAAACAACATAAGAAAAATATTTTTTACATGTACAAAACCACCCTGCTTTTAAAACTTCCTAGTAACAAATGGAGGGAAAAGTGAATTTATTCTACATTTTCCAAATTCACTGCTACTTTTACTTATTATTATTTTTATATTATGCATTTGATTAATCTGTTAAACATTCATAAAAATTTAAACATTCAAATTTCTAGTATAATGGTACAATTCAGAATTTGAGATTGGTGATTAGGGGTTGAGAATCAAATTTTGGAGCTAAGGTATAAGACAAAAGATAGACACAATAGTTTCATGAATCTGAATATATATTTATATAAGTATGATATTCCTTTAAGTGTTATAATTATATTAATGTGTTGAAAGAAAAATAATTTTAGTGTGCATTCTAGTTAGGAAATTAATGAGTTTAATCTTAACACATTTATTGAAAGATGTCATTGAACTGTATCTATGTTTCTCTGATAGAATATTTTGAACGTGACAGTATGGACTATGGCAATATTTATATGAACAACCTCTTGAAAAATATTACTGGATGTGAAGATATTTGAAGTAATATCTAAAAGGCCACAAAATGTGAAAGATTAGCAAATTAAAAGGAATTCAAGTAAAATAGAAACATCAATAAGAAACTTAATTACCACTAATACTGGTAGCAATTTACTAATGTATAGCAGGGAATTCTAAATTACTGTGAAAAGGTGAACCTTAATGCACCTGACTAAAAATTGATAAAAGCAAAATATATATCTGAATATGAGTTGTGAAAAGAATGTAGTAGGTAGAATACATTCTACCTTGAAGAAATTTCCACATCAGCCAAATTTGCAGCCATGTAGGACAGAGGAGCAGAAAATTTGGTTGGAGTTCACATAACTTTCAGAAGCAAATTCATTTGAAAGTGTGAAAAATGCCATTTTTCTGCACAGTTGTATTTTGCATGTGGATTGCTGCATGGATCCCATTCAAAGTCTTTTGAACATTAAGTGCTCTCTCTGAGTGTAAGGACTGAGGTAAACCTCATTAGCAGGTTGTCCAGAGTGAGAAAATACAGTTCCTACCAGTTTCCTGGCTTTTTCTGTCCACTGCCAGCAGCAGGAATAGCTAAGCAACTTGAAAATGTTTCACATGGTAAAGATTTTTAAACAATAATAATGGTACCCCAGTGAGAGTGTGAGATTGTCTCATCAGGGGGTCTTTGTTGGTATGCTACTTCCTACTCACTTAGGGAGAATATCAGTTTCAGTTATAGGAGCCCAACGGCTTTTAATAATGGCGCACTTTAGAATCATATGGGAAACATTCTTCAAAATCCATGTACCCAAGCCACATACTTAGGACATCTGGTTCACTTGGTATAGTGTAAGGTTGGCCATTTTTTGATGATTAAGCTCATTATCCATGCTGATATGGACTGCTGTAAGAATTTCTGTCCTAGAATGCCCCTTTTGCTTAGGTGGTTACTTGGTTCTGTTTTTTTTTTTTTTTAATAGTTTATTGTCAAATTGGTTTCCATACAACATTCAGTGCTCTTCCCCACAAGTGCCCTCCTCTATCACTACCACCTCTTTCTCCATACCCCCTTTCCCTTCAGCCCTCAGTTCGTTTTCAGCATTCAGTAGTCTCTCAAGTTTTGCATCCCTCTCTCTCCCCAACTCTCTTTCCCTCTTCTCCTCCCTCTGGTCCTCCATTAGGTTTCTCCTGTTTTCCTGTTAGACCTATGAGTACAAACATATCGTATCAGTCCTTCTCTGCCTGACTTATTTCACAGCATGACATCCTCAAGGTCCATCCACTTTCCTACAAATGGCCATATTTCATTCTTTCTCATTGCCATGTAGTACTCCATTGTGTATATATACCACATCTTCTTGATCCACTCATCAGGTGATGGACATTTAGGTTTTTTTCATGTTTTGGCTATTGTTGACATTGTTGCTAGGAACATTGGGGTACATGTGCTCCTATGCATCAGCACTTCTCTATCCCTTGGGTAAATCCTTAGCAGTGCTATTACTGGGTCATAAGGGAGTTCTGTGGATAGTTTTTTGAGGAACCTCCACACTGTTTTCCAGAGCGGCTGTACCAGTTTACATTGCCACCAACAGTGTAGGAGGGTGCCCGTCTCTCCACACCCTCGCCAGCATCTATACTTGGTTCTGTTTTAAGGTTCTAACACCTATGAGTGGTTATATCTATAGTGCCAAAACAGCAGCTGGATTTTGAGGTGCCTATGTGATATTTTTATATAGATTTGTAAACGTCTTTTCACTCTCAATACTATTTAGTAGTGTCCAAAGAGAATGGACCTTGGTAATTTTGAATCTTTCACACCCATTGGTAGAGGTCTGATAATCATTCTCAAACTTCTAAACATTTGTGTCCTAGATCTTGAAGGTTTAACCTAGTCATTTGGGTTAGGGACAGACTCTTCCTTTGGTCTCCTAGGAGTCACTTCAGTGAGCTGTCTTAGACATGCTGTGTGAGTCAGCAAACTCTTAATATCTGTTACTGTCCTTGAGGTAACTTCATGTATCGGTGAAGTGGTTCAGAGGCATAGACTTTAGCTTGGAAGCACTTCACTTTGAAAATGTAAAAAAAGATAACCCTTTTGAAGATATTTTACAGACACTATTTTGAGGTTATTTTCATTGTTATAAATTGTAGTTACTTCAGAGAAATGAATGGTTTCACTTACGGTCCAAAAGACAGGCTTGGAGAACTGGCTTGGTATGAGAGAAGGGGCAGAGAGGAAGAAGAGAAGGAACAAACACTAGGGAAATGATAGAATTACAAGGGTCTCAGTTTTTTAAGTACAGACTAGTTTTACAAACTTAGTACCAAAACATACATAAAACTTACATACCTCTAGATGACTTGTTTATAAGTAGATGCTCTTACTCGTATTCCAGGTTTGCTCCAAAAATTTTAATATTGATGTAAGCCTTGGATATGATAACAGACCCTATAGTCCAGTTTTTGTCAAAATTATATTGCAAGAAAAAAGGTATTTATTTTCACCATATCATAATTACATTTTTTCATTACTCTCCTTAAATAATTTTATTTACTGTGGAGGGTGAAAGAGGATTTCATTTTAACTCCGTTGGAATTACAATTCAGATGGTCAAGGGTCTTGATCAAAGGCCTACAACCACATGTGAGTTCTCACATAAAGAATGGGTTTCTTTGATTACTATTGAGGGGATAGCCACTGCAAAGAGGTATTATAAAACCTTTTTTCATTTATACACCAGATCCTATGGAGTGCCTTGTACACAATTTCTAAAATTTTCTTTTTGTGTTTCTAATAATTAAAACCTTCTGTATTTACCCCTTTCCTCTATATTCTTCATCACAAAAGCCCAAATGAATCATCTGGCAAACCCAGATACCTACCAAATGGGTAAGAGTGAGTGACAAAAATCAGAAAGCATAAAGCCAAAAAAACTTTTTGTGAGGTTACAAGAAGGGTCCAGTAATAATCATACATTGATATTTTTGTCCCATAATATAATTAACACCTGACTAAAGAGGACAAGAAAAAATTTATACATTTATGAAACTCCAAGAATTCTTGTAGTGCCATATATAAAGCTTACCCTTCCTTGATCTTCTTTTCTGTATTCTTTTAATGCACTGCATTTATATACTTAATTCAAAACTTTGAATTTTCCTCAATTATTTGTTTGCTGGCTAATCCTACAAGTACTTCCTAGTCTATATTTCTCCTCTCCTCTACAAAATTTCAATTTTATTCTCTTGGTTCAAATCCTGTTAATCTGGAAAATATGATGAGAAGTGTCACAATCATGATTTCTGGAGTCAGGTGGACTTAAATGTGCAACCTGAATTAGGTAATTAATATTTGCATGAATTTGGACAAATAACTTCATCTTCCCAAACCTCAATTGGTAAATGAAAATAATAATGATATGTCACTTTTAGAGACATTGTAAGGATTAAATAAAGTGATGCATGAAGAAAGTTAACATATAGTTTGTATATTGTAAATTGTAAATTATAGTTACTATTTCCATAAGTAGTAATAATTAATAATTATTAACTAACAATAATATAAGGGTTATAACATTATTATTGTAAATTAATGTCATCTGGACTATAGTAAGAATAATTCTATTCTTATTATATATGTATATGTATATACATATATATACATATATGTTTTGCCTCTAGCCTTGCTTGTTTATATTTCTCAGTAGTATCAAAATCACTGAATCCAAAATTCCCCCCACACACATAAATACACAAATATGTAAATATTGTTCTCAATACACACATATCCACATCCAATTATTAGAAAAAATATATTGGCAGCCATAACTGGGTTGTTGAAATATAGAATGGGTTTAAGGGTTTTCAAATTACACTATTGCCTTTATATTCTCATTCCCCACAATCTCTGGCTCTCCCACCCCACCCTTCCTCTTTCCCCTTCTCTTTCCCCTTCTCTCTCCCTTTTCCCCTCCTTCCTCCTCTGATCACCCTCCAACTCTCTCTCCCTTCCTCCTTTCCTCCCACCCCTCCCCCACCCCACCACCATTTTTCTTCCCAACCTGGCACCAACAAAGCATCTGTCATATGTACTTCCTCCTTCTCTTCTTATAGGAGAACATCCTTGTCTCTGGGACACATCATATGTGTTCCAATTTTGTTTACAGTCATTCCTGTGCCAGTCACTGTGACCAGAGTCACATGGTTGATTAGACCTAGTACATATACCCTTGTGACTAGCAAGGTGGAGTACTGTTATGGGAAGCTCCTAAAACTACAGGGAGTGTGAAAAGAGCAGATCTTTCAAATGAAGGGATTTGCTTCTGTTAGAAGAAGGGAGAAATGGAGCAAAACGTAGCAAATTCCACTGTAGCATGTAGCAGATGATATTTCTGTGTATAATTTTCATTATAGCAACTGAAATATCAGCCACTTATTACTGAAAAGCAATTGGATATGAATAATAAGGAAGATGAGTCTACTCTAACTTACCAAAAAAAGAAAAAATGATAACACTAAGTGTACCACCTTTCACAAAAATGTGTTGTGAGACACCGATATGTAAGTTTCATAACAGAAAATATCAGAGTTGAAGGATGAAGTGCAAAGCCTGTCAGGCTATGTTGCAGCCTGATATTTTAACAACTTACCACATGTTTCATCCTGTTTGTAGCCCCCTCTCCATCCAGTCCTTTACAACACCATCCTCAGGTTGTGCAATGGTTCATCATGACTCTGATTTGCACTTGCAATTTATGTTAACTCTCATTGTTTTGTTTGTTCATTTGTTTTGGTACCTAGCATGGAGCCTAGCGCAAGGTAAATTCTTCATCGTTGTTACTTAAATTGTTTTGATGACTAGGAAAGAATCACAATTCCTTACATGCAAGATGTTAACAGATCAAATGAATATTTGACTTGGATATAGGAGGTAAAGGAGAAATCCTAAAAGAATGAATAAAGTAAGGTGAAAACCCTGCAGAATAGTTAGGCTACAAATTCATTCTACACTTTGATATTTGTGCTAATAGACGGTATATGGATGAGGTCTGAAATGTAAACCTGACCTCAGACAAAATCCCTCTAGGGACTGCTGGCCACTACTGATATTTATTGGCTTTTTAGACCCAGCCATAAAGGCTTGAAAACAGAGACAAGACCAGTGGATTTAAAGGGCTTTAGCTCAACTTTCTTTACTAACTGTATTTCGGCCTACTCCTTCTTTCCATCAAAATTACATAATTATACACAGAAATGCAAATATTATTTCAATCAACTTTAACTATTTGTAATTAACAAAGAATAAAGTGAAGCTATTCTTTGATTTAATACATATTTGGTGCAGTCTTTTGAAATCATATGCTGCCCCTATAGTGGTATGATGCTAAGCCTGAGCATTCCTATTTCAATCTAGAAAGATTGCAGTTTTCCATTTATAAAGGTTTATTTACTGTTAATATCAAAAGGAATGTATTTTCACTACTTTCAGCTTTCATACTAAAACAAGTCAATTACCCTGGAATGAACTGAAATTTTCACTTAAGCCCAACTTAAGACTTGGATAATCTTTAAAGTTCCTAACTAAAAACTAATGGCTCTCTCTTTAAAACCTGTGTAGTAGAAGCAGCAGCCATCTCAGTAGTGTCTAATACCTGTGTCATAATCTTGTCAAACCTCTCACAGAGGTTAGGAGCAGAAATGACTTTCCATCTTCAAGGATCTGAGAAGTCGAGGTCATATGGTGTCAATCTGAAAGTGAATACTGAGTTGGGACTCTCAAGTTTTTATTTCAAATTTTGGTTCTGCCTTTATCAAACTATGAAATGAGAAATAACTCATTTCTTCCACTATGTTAAATTTCATTTGTAACATGTAGCAAATAACCTAGTAAATACTACAAATCATATATTTTATACTTTGTATGTGTCAAAGTTACACATTAATGCGGCTAGTTTAAAATTTCCACAAAAATATATCCTACCTCTAATCAGTTTCATCTCCCTGGAAACAACAATTTTCAGGTCTTTTACTTGATTATTTTAGTACTTACTGCTGTCCTTCTAAATTATTTTGAGAATTAATTTTCAGGTTCCTTGTCTCTTATCTTCCCTCTGTTTGGATGAATGATTTGCTTTCTTTTCCCCCTGCCTCCCCCTGTCCATCATACAATCACCCTTCTGACCATCTTCCTTGTCCCAAGGTATCCCCATTATATTTGTAGTTAGCTCAAAGTCTTTATTTTTTTTTCTGAATAACAGATTTTTGTCATCATTGTTTGGTTAGTGTGTTAGTTTGCCAGGGTTGCCATAACAAAGTACCACAGACGAGGATACTTAAATAGAAGTTTATTTCCTCATGAATCTTAAGACTAGAAGGCTTAGATCAAGGTATCAGAAGGTTTGGGTCCTCCAGAAGTCTCTTGGATGTCTTCTCTTTGTGTCTTCTCATGGTCCTCTCTCTCTACATGTCTGTGTCCAATTTCCTTCTTCTTATAAGTACACCAGTCATATTAGATTAGTGCTCACCCTAAAATGACTTCAGTTTAACTTAATAATCTCTTTAAATACCCTATTTTCAAGTAAAGTAACATTCTGAGGCACTGAGCTATAAGACTTCAACATGAATGGTGGGACGAAATGCAGTCCATAACAGTTTTCTTTGTAATTCAAAAAACACTCAAAAATTGTCATGGTTATGTAAATCTCTTCTCCAGATACTCAGGCACATCAGCTTTTCTGTACATTTCATCTTCCTCCAAAAGTCTCCCATGGATGCATAGGTCGATATATTTATTAAACAGCTACCATGCTGGTACTTTTAGTAAAGTACCATTTTAAGGAGTACTTACATACTTATTTCTCAGGGAAAATTGCTTATTTCCTACAGACCATGATTTCTTTCTTGATTTACTCTTTATTTGGAAGGAGAGGAGCTTAACCTGCAATAACTTCCTTAGAAAAGGTATATGAGAATTAATAATTTTGAGACTACACAGGTCTAAAAATGTCTTTTTCTACCAGGTAAGTGATTTAAAGTTTGGCTAGGTATAAAATTGTAGGTTGAAATCATTGTTCTTCTGAATTTTGAAGATAATGCTCTATTGCCTTCTACTTTTCAGATAATTAAAAAATACGAATAAATGAATTTTTATTTTGTATTTTAACATATTTCTATTTTCTCTCCTTCCCTGGAAGTTCTTAAAAACTTTCCTTTGAGTCTAGTGCTTTAAGAAATTATGACTAAGAGTCTCAGTGAAGAGCACGTGAATCATAATCTTTATTCTTCAATTGCAGGGTTTTTTTTAGGTTTTTCCTCTTGTGCTAGTCAGATTTGCCAGAGAAATCTCTAAAAACCTACTGCTTGTCAGGTTAAGGCATGGTTGTTAAAATTTTAGATCTGGGGAGGAAGAAGGCTATTCATATTACCATCCAGTATACATATGTGCATTAGCCCTCCTATTTCTGGAAGGATGACAGCACTTTTGGTCAGTCCTCTCTTGTCACAGCCAAGGTAGTTTAGTATCCTTGCGGTTTTCACAAGCCATAACCACTATTTCTCATAGTTGCCCCTAACCTAAGATCAGAGTTTTGCTGTGTTTGCCATCTGACCTCCCAGCTGGATGACATAGTGACCCATTAGTCAGCACCTAGACAAGTTATAACGTTACAAATTAGGTTTTCTGTGTTCTTTCTGGCTCACAGAAGAGAACTGGGATTAAGCCACTGCTTTCCCCAAAATGTGCTGAGCTGTGCTGGAGAGTAAAAATGTCACAAAATCTCCTACTATTTTGGATATGCTTTTCCTTGTTTGGGCTTTCACTTGGTGGCTATAGAGATTTAATTAATTACTAGAACTTCTGTATCACAAGGTTATTTTAGCCAGTTTCCAGTTTGTGTATTTAATGTATCCATGGGGAAAATGGTCTGGATTTTCTTGATCTACTCTCTTGCTGATGTCTTCTAGTCTTTAATTTTTGTCATTGTTTTTACCCCTATGTCTAAAGAATATCATGTTTTGTTGTATAAATATGGTGTATTTCCAACTTTTCCTACATGGTTGAACATTGCACTTTTCCTACTTTTATTGCTGTTATTACAAAACCCGTGTTGTGCATGGTATGTGTTTATATGAATTACATTTCTATTATATTTGTGACATTTCAGGTGGGAAGATATATATGCTTGTCTTTAATATGCTGTTTTTACATAGATCTCTAATAGCACATAATTTAAAAATATAGTCAACTTTGTAGCTATAAAAATGGTTTGGGTCTTATTTAAAAGCTAGAAGCACATTGTATTATATTATAAATCGTAGAGTTTTCTTCCATATGTATGTCGTGCTGACATTTGATTCTGTCAATAAATTCAGAAAGAGACACATCACCACTGAGGCTTTTAGAACTCAACACATGAGTGCGGCCAACACTTGAGAAGGGAAACAAGCATGATTGAACCAAGAGAGATGAATAATGCAAGATAGGGATGGGAGAAGATGAGAATTAAAGGAGGTAGAAAAAGAAGGCAAATACCAAATAATTTATAGTGTGAGAAAGAGAAAGAAATGAAAAAGAAAGTGTGAGAGATGGTGCATTTAAGGAGAGGGACTTGGATTATGAATATTAATTACACAAGTCTTTTTATTTTATTATTATTATTTTGAGATAGAAGGCACTGAAAGCAGGAGACTATATTAAAAGTGGTAATTAGCTGACTACAGTGGAAATTGCAAAAAATAATCTTTGCTAGGAAATGTATCCTTCATCTACTCCCTCATATAGATAGAGATGACAGTTGACCTCATGGAGATTTTTAAATGCCTTTTTAAACTTCAAATGTTTTTTTTAGTTCAATTTCTATGTGATAAAGGTAGCCTTACACAAACCTGAGGTAGATGCTACCCTATTTACATTAAAGCATTTTTTAAAATGAGATTTAGTCTATATCCTCTAATTATAGTGACAGTAACCAGAGAATACTTTTGAAGAAATCCATAAAAACTAGTTACAGTATGTTTATTCAATAATAATTTTTATTTATTAGCACAATAGTAATTATCTAGCTAGGTTAAATTCTGTTAAATATATTACATCTTGTAAAATCTTGACAGTGATAGTAATTAGTATTCAGAGAGTGTAAAGTAAGTTAACTCACATTGGTATTACAGTAGTAACTTGATTAGATGGCATGCTACCTATTACCTTAATTATACTACTTATTGATGTAATTCCAAAATTTCTGCTCTTTTATCAATTGGATACCTACACCACAATTACTCTATACAATACCTCAAACTGGTATCTTTCCTCATTGGTACAAAGCCTCCTGACAGTGTGATAACATTCCTCTGTGAGTCTGGCAATCTGCCATAAGCAATACTATTTGCAAAAGGAAAAATCATGTCTCTCTGTGTGTCCATGTATACATGTATGTGTGAAAGCAGAAAATCTTCTGCATATTCTCATGCCAAGCTGATACACTCACTCACAGGATGTTTTGAAGTTTGATCCGGGGGGAGGTGGGGGAATGCTGTTCAATGTGGAAGGGACAAATATTTTAAAACATCATGGTTTTTCAGGTTTTACTTGAAGTGGACCTGTATTTTCCTTGAAAGTTACATCCCTGCTGTGGTTGACAGAAACCTTCTTTTGACACATGAACAGTTAATGCCTACCCCATTGTACACTTATACCTTTGGAGTCTATGGTTAAATCAAATTTCAATTAATGCGGGAATATTTGCTCTTGCATGTGTTTTTAGTATTTTCAAACGTTTAAAGAAAACATAATCTGTTAGACCTAGATCCCCTTTTTTTCTCCATTGGGGGAATTTAGGGAGCTTTGCTTTCCAAAATTGGCTTTGGCATATGAATTATGATGGGCAGAGCAAGAGTAATAATTATTTTCCAAATATGTGCTGGAAAGAGACAGGGGAGGTAGAAGGAGGAGAGAGAGAGATAGCAAATAAACTAATTCATGTAAATAGAACTTGAAAACCTTTTTTTTTTTTTTTTAATCTGCATTCCACTGTTACTGATGCCTTGTAGGGGACTGGCTCTGGCAAAGTGTATTTTTTATTTTTAATTTTTTGCTTGTATTACCTTTTGTTAGGAAAATTTTCAAACGTGAATACAGTTAGAATAATGTAATCAACCTCATAAACCTATCACCTGAATTGAATTGCTGCTAACATTTCACCATATTTACTTCAATTCTTCTTGTCCTAATGTAATCTAAAGCAAATCCCAGATCATCATGATTCATTACTCTTGCAAACTTATTCAGTATACCTCTTTAAAATAGGAGAAAATTTTATACATACTAATGATTTTTGTTTGTGTATCCAAAATTTATTTTTGTTTTCCTTCCTTCCTTTCTTCCCTCTTTTCTTTTCTTTTCTCTTTGTTTTCTCTCTCTCTCTCTCTCTCTCTCTCTCTCTCTCTCTCTCTCCCTTCCTTCCTTCCTTCCTTCCTTCCTTCCTTCCTTCCTTCCTTCCTTCCTTCCTTTCTTTCTTTCTTTCTTTCTTTCTTTCTTTCTTTCTTTCTTTCTTTCTTTCTTTCTTTCTTTCACAACCTCTTCATAGAGTCTGACCTGTGACTATCTTCCCCTCCTTATAACTGCCTATCTCTAGTTCCTCTCCCTACTTCATTTTGGACACTTGATTTTTAAATCTCATTTATATGTTCTTCTTCCTCTACCCTCACCTCTGGACCCACATTATAATTATGTGTTACGTTTGGTTTTATCCTCCATCTATTTCATACCAGGTATTTGTAAATATTGTGGGGAGCAACAATCACTTTTTAAAACATGATAGAAAATAGTAGGGAATCTTCCTTCCTAAAAACCATATGGGTAAACAATGCACATGCAACCTTGTGCTATCTATTTTCTTTGTGTATGTGTATCGCTTCAAATATATTTTATTATCTTTGTAATGCTAACCTGCCGTCTATAATATTCCTCTCAAGTTCAGATCCTAAAAGGTCAACTGCCTTATAATCACCTAAACTTCAGGCCATATAACAATGTCAAGGTGAGCATTGCCGCATCTGAACCTTTCATCCTTTTCACCGAAATTGCTCTGCTCTTTGTTTGCCATCTAAGTGAATGGCACCCTCACAAAAATTGTTGGCCAAGACAGAAATAAGGATTCAAATGTTATTTCTCCCTAATCTCCATCTCCTTTTGGAACTTATCTTGTTCTTCTAATCTGCATAATGTGCTCTCCACTGTACTTTCTCAGAACTTAGGATATTCCTCTATCATATCATCCATCTCACTGTTTGCAATTATTGCTTTGCCATGGTTGTCTTTTAAAATCTATAGCAAGTCCCTTGAGGGCAGCGACATGATTTATTTATTTTTGTCCTCCTATATATGGTAGAGTGAGGGAACACTGTAAATGCTAAGTAAATAAATATGAACTAATAGGATAATGATAAATCTTATGGAAATTCAAGCTAATTATCAATTTATCCCATTATTAAATCAATGTAGATAGAGAATAGTAAAAGAGAAGAGGAAAAAACACCACACATTTCCACCCTAAAAATTAAGAACTTTAGAAATGGTTTCCTTATATACATAAGGTTTTAAATAATAGTTTTAAGTTATAAATATAAGGCTAGCAGATGGTAGAAAATCAGAAAACAGAAAAAAAGACTACTAATTATAAAACAGTACAATCAGAGATAATAATTTTTGAAATACACAGACAAATATAACACATGGACTAAATTATATATCTAAAGTTCTTCACACTGTCCAGTGGCATTAAATATTCTTCAAAATTTTGATATTTAATAGCTATACAGTTTTCAGTTAAAAAAACATATAATTCAATTAGCCTAAACATACTGGAAATCTTAAGCATGATTTATAGAACATAATCATTGTTTAAATCTCATTCATATGTTCTTCTCCCCCTTTTTTCTTTTTTCTTTTTTTTTTTAATATTTATTCATTTTTGAGAGACAGAGTGAGACAGAAGGGATCAGAGGAGGGGCAGAGAGAGAGAGACACACACACAGAATCTCAAGCAGGTTACAGGTTCTGAGCTGTTAACACAGAGCCTGACCCAGGGCTCAAATCCATAAACCATGAGATCATGACCTGAGCCAAAGTCAGATGCTCAATTGACTGAGCCACCAGGTGTCAGGGACCATATATATGCATGTATATATATAAAATATACATATATAATATATATAACATATATACACACTTATATATAATATGTACATATTTATATATAATAAGAACATATTAATGTGTATATATGTACATATTATTATTATATGTATACATATGTGTGTATATATATACATATATTAATGTGTATTTATTTTGGGAGTTTTTTTAAACACAAAGTAGTAGTCTTGATCTGGTTGCTTGGTGAGGAGGGGCCCTTCTCTATACACAATATTTTCTTTATATTTTCAGATAAAACTATTGTAAACCAAAATCAGATGTGCTTGTTCAAATAGCAAATACCAGTGAGGGAGATATGCCATGCTGGAAAAGAAGTTATTGAAGAAAATTGCTTGTGCTACTGAAGAGAGAGAAAGCTGCTTAGAATATGTTGTATGCCAGAGATGAGACTTAAAAATGAAATACACCTTTAAGCATAACTTAAAATAAATAGTTTGTGTTCTTGCTGAAGGACTCTGGAGGAATATTACTGTAACAAATTGCTATATTTAATTCTTGGATAGCAGCCAGGTATAGGTCAGACATAACATTTTTCTATTAAAATAACCACTAGCAAGGGAAAAAGAGAACCTTATACCCGAAGACACACATATACACATATCATACTGCATGTAACCCAGTGGTCATTATTTCTTGGTGACCAGACAAGGCAACGTGTGACAAAAAACATGCAGAGTCTCTTGACTAGTGAGTGATAATAATGTGGTGCCTAAGATTAGTGACACTTTTGTAACAGATATTTCCCCATGAACTATTTACTGCTGTCTTGGGCTATGATACTTTTAAGCATTCAGGGGAGTTCAGCCACCCAGTGCATATCAAAGAGTATAGTCAGACACAGTGTGCTGCAGCCCAGGGAACCAAAAGAATCCAGTCCTGGGTAGGTGACCCTGCCTCCTAGCAACGCTCGTCTGATGACATGTGGCAAATCTCTCTCCTGAGGGCTGATGCAGTAGATATCAGGGCTAGTTATTGATTGAAAATGGAAATCAGAGTGATTCAACAGCTGCTTTTCTTTTCATAATTTTCCCCCATTTAAACAGAAATTATTTTGATTTTGTTGAATTAAATGGTATAGGAAGCAATCTGCTGCTGTCCCCTACAGTATTTTTGTTAGATTAATGATCATCAATAGGTAGTAGACTGGTTCATTAGAGTAGTATTAGGTATTACAAATAAAGAAAAGTATTAAGCCTTAAAATACATCCTTGTGGCATTTATCTCTGTCTTTGTCTAGAAACGTATCATTTAGCTGATGAACTGATGCTGGGTTATATAAAACTTGTAACCTGTTAGGAAGAATTTGAAGTTCCTAGGATTTTAATACCAGTGATAAGCTTGTTACAAAATGTGGAAATGTGGACTATTGTTACCAGGCTTAAACTGCCACCATTCTAGAAAAGAAATAGGACAGTCTTTCTGGCTATTCATGAAAGTTCCATATAGTAAGATGGTCCTGTTTGTGTATTTCTTAAATATCAGCTGAGCCCATGATTAAATCCAAGCTTAGAAATCAGCAGCCAGTGGGCTAATGGAGACCTGAAGTTGTGTTTTGTTTGATCTACCTTGCTTTTAGTAATTGCCAACTTTTACAATGATCATATGCATTCATCTCCATGTCCCAAATTCCAATTTCTCACAAACATCTCAGAAAATCTGGCTGCACTAGACCCATATGCCCATGGAAATATTGTTGGCTGGAATCCCATGATGGCTTATACTTTTACAAAGGACATATTAGCTTCCACTTCATTGTGACCCCCTCATTTCTTATCACATCACATGTGTTGTTTGCAGTTTACCATCAGACTAGCACTAACCCCCTGATCATTTGACTGATTTGTGTTTTCTGTATGGTCTCTAAAACAATCAAATTTCAAGGCTTGGGTTGAGTTTCTTATTTGATTTAATTTCTTATGAACTTCCACAAGAAAGTGCTTTTTCATGGGCAGAAGACATGAACAGACACTTCTCCAAAGAGGACATCCAGATGGCCTACAGACACATAAAACGATGCTCAACATCACTCATCATCAGGGAAACACAAATCAAAACCACACTGAGATACCACCTCACGCCAGTCAGAGTG